>NW_027256889.1:1470000-1649094 GCF_029215685.1 Pituophis catenifer annectens | reverse complement strand
AGAGGTTGGACTAAAAGATCTCCAAGGTTCCTTCCAATTCTGTTATTCTAAGTCCTTCCTTCCTTCCTTCCTTCCTTCCTTCCTTCCTTCCTTCCTTCCTTCCTTCCTTCCTTCCTTCCTTCCTTCCTTTCTTTCTTTCTTTCCTTCCTTCCTTCCTTCCTTCTTTCCTTCCTTCCTTTCCTTCCTTTTTTCCTTCCTTCCTTCTTTCCTTCCTTCTGTCTTTCCTTCCTTCCTTCCTTTCCTTCCTTCCTTCTTTCCTTCCTTCATTCCTTCCTTCCTTCCTTCCTTCCTTCCTTTTCTTTCTTTCCTTCCTTCCTTCCTTCCTTCCTTTCCTTCCTCACACACACACTACAAATGGCACCACACACATATACATACAGTACCAACAGCACCACTTCCTTCTAGCCCACCCACCCCTCCCCATCTTCATCGCCCCATCTTCATACACTGCAGCCTTCCACGCAATTTATTGCCATCAGAAATGCCAGTTACAAACCCTTGGGGTGGGATGCCCCCCCCCAAGCTAGGACAGAGCTCTTGGAGGAGGGGAATTCCAGGCCCTGCTGTGATAATAAACCATCCCTTTTTTAAAGCAGGGTTAGCCCACCCCCCACCCCCCCCCCGTTCTCAGCAGAACCCCTCTCTGGAGTCCAAAGACGGCTGCCATCCCTTATGAGTTTACAGGAGAGTAAATCTTACAGCACTGAATTGCCATAAGCCACCAAGAATCATTGGATACGAGATGGGCAGCAAATACATTTTGTAAGTCAATAAATAAAAATAAGTACATTGAATTCCGCAGAGCTTCTCCCAAGGAGTTGCATACCGCCTGAGGATTTGGCTGCCAAATCTGTCATTTAGCAGGGCCCCCTCCCTAGGCAAGGCAGCCCTGCGCCTGACGCCCCAGGAAAGGCCAGGAAAACTTTGTTTTCGTCCCAAGATCAAATTCCTCCCTCCTTCGCAATGCACACCCAGGGCCCTTGCAAGAGAAGAGACATTTTCTGCCAGGGGTGGGAGAAGTGCCAGCAAGGCACCCTGGGAGTTGAAGTCCCGCACATCTGGGCAAGGCCCGCCATTTGGAGATGGGTCAGCCTCGCCTCCGTCTCCAAGCGCTCTGGAATGCAACCCTCTCCCCTCCTTGAAAAGGCCACAGCTGCTCAGCTCGGATGGGCAGGGGGGGAAGGCCTCAGGGTCTCCTATCCTATTGCACTGCCCAGCTGCCCAGCATGCAAACCTGGGTTAAAAAAAAAAAAAAAAAACTTCTAAAAGCGAGAATAAATTTAAGGGCAGCTAAAACCAGGCTGAGGTAAGGAGAGGGGGGGCATGGGGGTGAAATGCCAGTGAGTCACCCAGCTGGCACCAGCTCGGCTGGAGTGCAAGGAGGGAGCAGGCAGGAAAAACACCAAGAGGTTGCACAAATGCCAATCTTTTTTTGGGGGGGGGGCTGTTCCCTCTGATTGTGAGATTGCATCAGGGCGGGGGGGGGGGAAGCCAGACCCCTGTCTGCCTCCTGTCTGCCTCCCTCCCCCTTCCTACAGGACTATTTGGGGCTTCAGAGGGGGTATGGAGCAAGGGATCCCCGGTTTGTAGTTCTGCCAGATGTTGGAAGTTACCCCATAGGAAAAAAAAAACCCCACATACACACAAAATGGGTGCTTTCCTATCCGGTTCAGCATTTCCAAAGGCAACAACTGGCAAGCAGATGTGCAGCCAGGAACACAGGCGTGGGTCAGTTCTCTGCCTTTAGGACTGGGCGTTTCCAAGGTAGATTGCCCCTGAACATGGAGGATCGGCGGCATTAAGCAGGGACTTCTCCCCGAGCAAGGTTAAAAGCTTTGACATTTGCAAACCAGCTGGCAGAGTTTGGATTTTCAAGGATGTGTTTCTCAAATTTGGTCACTTTAAGAGAAATGGACATCAACTCCCAGAATTCCCCTGCTGGCGAAGGCATTCTGGGAGTTGAAGTCCACTTCTCTTAAAGTCCTTTAGGGCTTTCCCACTCTTTCAGAAATGAGATAATTTGCCTCAATCCACAGCTAAAAAGGGCCTTGATCAAACTACTCCATTCTCCCCAAATGCACTTAAGTCTAAAATTAAAAATAGGGGTACCAGCATGGTGAAATAAAGTGAATTCACCCGCTTTACGGACTATCATGAAACTAGAAACAGGCCTAGCCTTCAGAAGAAGCAAATTCCCAAAAATAAAACCTCCGTCTTACTCATGAACGCGTGGGACCTGGTCACACTTTATCTAAACTTTTAGTGTATTGTGCCACAGTGAGTATCCAGTTCACATTTCCTGCTGGAGCAGGGGGCTGGACTAGAAGACCTCCAAGGTCCCTTCCCATTCTGTTATTTTCAGCCGGAGATTAGATTCCACTTCTTCCCTTCTAAAGAATTTGCTTGTCCACTTAAGTCTGAACCCCCCCCCCCCAGATTTCCTGTCTCCTGCTCAGCCACAATACGGATCCAAGGTCACAGGTTTTCAGCCCCGTTCAAAACGGATGTTCGGCCAGCCATCTCTCAGCTAAATCGGTCATTTTACAGGGAGTCCTTGGCATATGACCACAATCATTGCTAAGTAAGAAAGTTGTTGAGTGAGGCGCGCCCGATTTTACGACTTCTGCCGCAGTTATTAAGCGAATTGCTGCCGTTGTTAAGTAAAACATGTGGTCGTTAAGTGAAAATGAGTCAGTTGCCAAGCGTCCAAATTTTGATCACCTGACCGCAGAGATGATGCAATGGTCCTAAGTGTGACAGTCACTTTTTTCAGTGCCGTTGTAACTTCGGTCACTAAACAAATGGTTGTAAGTTGAGGACCACCTGCAAATAGCAGCTCAGACAAAGGGTTGTCCAATCTCTTCTTAAAAGCCTCCAGTGATGAAGCATCCACAACTTCTTGTGGCAAGTTGTTCCACTGATTAATTGTTCTAACTGTCAGGAAATTTCTCCTGAGTTGCTTCTCTCCTTGGTTAGTTTCCATCCGTCGCTTCTTCTCCTGCCTTCAGGTGCTCTGGAGAATAGGTGGCCCCCCTCCCTCTTCTTTGGGGCAGCCCCTCAAATATTGGAAGACTGCTGTCATGTCACCCCTGGTCCTTCTTTTCATTAAACTAGAGATACCCAGTTCCTGCAACTGTTCTTCGTATAGTGAGTTTATTTCTGGCCTCAATTGCAGTTGTTAAGTCGAACAATAGCAGAGTAACCTCGTTGGAAGGGACCTCGGAGGTCTTCTAGTCCAACCTTTGCTCTAGTAGGAGACCCTATACCAGTGATGGCTAACCTTTTTGCCCTCACGTGCCAGGAAGGGGGGGGCAGGGGAGGTTTGCGCGCGCATGTGCCCACACCCATAATTCTATGTGCCCCGCCCCGCGCATGCGCGCGACACCCCCCCCCCCTCTCTTGGCACGTGATGGCCCGTTTTTCTTTCTCACCTGGCTCCAGATCCTCTCTATGCATCTGGGGAGGGCCAAAACAGCCTTCCCCACCCCCTCAGAACCCCGAAACGGCCCATTTCCCAACTTCCAGTTGGACAGGAAGTGATGTTTTTTGCTGTCCCCAGCCTCCAGAGACTCCCGGAGTTAAGCTGGCGTGCCAGGCAACATGGCTCCACGTGCCACCTGTGGCACGCGTGCTATAGGTTCGCCATCATGGCCCTATACCATTCCATACAAATAGCTGTCCAGTCTCTTCTTAAAAGCCTCCAGTGATGGAGCAGCCACAACTTCTGGTGGCAAGTAGTTCCACTGGTTAATTGTTCTTACTGTCAGGAAATTCCTCCTTAGTTCTAGGCCGATTAGTTTCCATCCATTGCTGGGAGACGGGCGCTCTTCGAATACGATCAGTGCCTCAAATCAACTCCTTTGGGCTACTCAGAAGCCAGGCAGGCGGGGGAGAAAGGAAGATCAAGGACCTTCGTGTGGCTCTTAAGAGCCACGCAGGCCCCACCGAGAGGTCGAAGGCCACTCTCTCCTTCGTCCAGCTTTCCTTCTGACCCCAGCAGCAGCAGCAACGGATGCAGAGAGGGCGGCTTCCATCCGGGAGAAGCCCCCAAAGATTATCACTCTCCAAAACGGGGGACCGTTTCCCTTTCCTGCCGAGCGAGCAAGCGGGCGGGCAGGGCCCAGCTGCCGTTTCCGCTGCTTTGCCGTCACGTAAAAAGCCTCGCTCAGCACCATCACTGTTGTGCAGGGAGAGGAGACAAGAGGTTGACGCTGGGGTCTCTCTAGCTACGGCTCTCTTCCCCGGCTCCGAGTTCAAGTTCTGCACCCATCAGGGAAGTTGCTCCCTGCCTTAACAAGACGGACCTTCCTTTCCCCACCCCCCACATGCCCCCGACTCCCAAGTAAGACCCCCCACCCAGACTGGATCGAAAGGGCCACCTGCAAAATGCAAACTTCAGAGCGCGCCACGAATTCTGCAAGCAGCCTCTGCAACACGACGTGGCAGCGTGAAAGTGTTTTTTTTTTTAAAGTCAGCATCACACCTCTTTGTTCTTTCCCCGTTTCCATTTCGGGGGTTTCCCGGCCCCCGATTTTATTTCTCCCCCCCCACCCCCACCGTGGCTTCCTGAAGTCTATGCTGTCTCCATCATTGTCATTCAGGAGGTGCTGCCACATTTGTATATGCCCTGACACCCTGTAAACTAACGTTTTTTCAAACTTGGCAACTTGAGCTGAAGGCTACCTAGGGCCAAGTTTGAAAAGAAACCATTGTTTCCAACTGAATCGGGGTTCAGTTGGGCATCTCGGCTTAAAAACTGGAGGCTTTTAAGAAGAGACTGGACAGTCATTTTTCTGCAATGGTCTAGGACAGTGTTTCTCAACCTTGGAAGCTTGAAGATGGGTGGACTTTAACTCCCAGAATCCCCCAGCCAGCGCTGCTGGCTGGGGGATTCTGGGAGTTGAAGTCCACCCATCTTCAAGGTTGAGAAACACTGGTCTAGGGTCTCCTGCTTGAGTAGGGGGTTGGGCTAGAAGATCTCAAAGGCCCCTTCCAGCTCTCTTATTCTGTGTGTGAAATCCAAACCATTGTACAGCCAGTGGGACGGGGGTGGGGGTCGGACAGGATGACGCTTTATCCAGCATGACAAACCTTAAAGCCCCCTCCTCTTTTCTTTTTGCAAACAAGACAGACCTTAAGAAGCGTTTGGAGGATTATGGATGCTGAAATTCTACATTTTTTTTTTCCCCAGGATATTTGATACCGAGAGCCCGTTTGGTCCAGTGGTTAAGGCACCAGACTAGGAAGAGGGAGGCTGTGAGTTCTAGTCCTGCCTTAGGCATGAAAGTCAGCAGGGGAACTTTGGGCCAATCCCCAGGAGGTGGCAAGTTCTGGTTTTGCCTTAGGTACGAAAACTGGCTGGGTGTCCTTGGGCCAATCCCCAGGTGACAAGTGAGTTCTAGTCCCACTTTAGCTCTGAAAGCTGGCCGGGTGATTTTGGGCCTGTTCCTTTCTCTCTTAGCCCAACCCACCTCACAGGGTGGTTGTTGCTGTGGGGAAAACAGGAAGAGGAAGGTGTGTTGGATAGGTTTCCCCACCTCGAATTATTTGTAAGAACAACGAAGGTAGATCCACCTGGCCTCTTTATTCAACTCCGCTGCTTCTCTCTCTCTCTCTCTTCCTAATTTCATGTTTCCCTCTAACCAAGTCACTGACCCGGAGACCTTCAATGCATTCCTGCCCCTTTGATCCGCCCCACACCTGTCCAGGGAGCTGAGCTGGGCTAACAGGGACAACCCAGAACCGGTTTTCCTGCTATAATGGCTCCCTCCTTCTCCAGGCCAAGAAGCCCCTCGCCAAAAGACTTGCCAATCAGAGCAGGCTGTGTGTGAGGCTGCTGCACCACCAACACACCTGTCCCAAAGGTGCTTCTCCTTCTCTTTTCCCCCCCCCCAAAAAAAGGCAACCTGGGACTTTTCTTGCTTTCTGAGAAGTGAAACGTTTTCAAAGAAAAAAAAGACCCCAAGAAAGTCCATTTGCCTTTGGGGAGGGGGGGGGACCCAGAAGCACCTTGGCCACAACCATCACCTGGAAAGTCTCCATAGACTCACCTGTACAACACACCCAGCCGGCCAAAGGGCAGCGGCGGCCCAGCCCCAGGCTCCCCGGACGGGTCTCCAGCCTCCAGCCTCCCCGACCCGTCTTAAGCGAACCGCTCCGGAGCCCGGGAACCGCGAGTGGCAGAAGCCGCGGAGGGACCCCAGGCGAGAGCCCGGCCGGTGGGCTTCCCAGCTCCGGGAGCTCCCTGCCCCGAAACCCTCCGGCTCCTCCGGACAGCAGCGCGGCGGTTGCTCCTTTCCACCGCCTCCCCGTCGATGCCCCGCGTGGAGACCCCGCTAGGGACCGCGGAGGCCAGAGATGCCGGCATCTCCCCTGCTCTCCTGGTGGTCCCCTTTCCTTCCCCTCCCCCCCACCCCTGCTACGGCCGGGCCAAGCGCCCCCCCCCAACCTCCCCTTCCCCGCGGGGCGCCCCCCCACCTTCTGGTCCACGATGGAGCAGGCCAGCTGTTTGACGTGGGCGAGGTCGCAGGCGGCGGGCAGCAGGACGTACTCGCGGGTCAGCCCGATCTGCAGCTGGAAGGAGACCCCGGGCGGGCCGGGAGGGGGGGCGGCCGGCTGGATGGGCTCGGGGGCGCCCGCGGGCGAGGCGCAGGCGGGCAGGGACGCCATCCAGGCGCCCGCGGGCTCAGCTGCCCTCCCCGCCGTCTCGCTCGCTCGCTCGCTCGGCCCCACCCGGGAGAAGCTGCCTGGAGCCCTCGGGCGTCTCTCCGGCCACCGGGACGCGTCTCCGAGGACGCCGCAGCAGCGCCCGCCCCGCCGGACAAACTTTTCTCGCTCCTCCGCCCCCCCCACTCCTTTCCCCCGAGGAGGAAGTGCGGGGAGTGACGGGCCGCGCGGCCAATGGGGAGCCCCGGGGATGAAGTCACGGAGCCCGCCCCGTCGCTCCGGAGTGGAGCCGGAACGGGCCGCGGGGAGGAAGCGGAGCCCCAGGGTCCCCGGGCCGCGATTGCACCGGCCGGGCTGCAAGGAGAGGCTGCCGCGCTCGCCCGCCCCCGCTCACCAGCCCTCGCCTGGCTGCAGGACGCGGAGCCGGTGCCTGCGAGCATGTGCAGAGTGCCCTTTCTCGGAGCCTGCGAGCATGTGCAGAGTGCACTAAGCCCGAGCCCGTCCTGCCTCGGGGCTGGAGAGTGGCCGGCGCCGTCGAGGAATTTGCAAGCTTTTGCTTTCTTTGAGCGGGACGGAGCTCCTTCTGGAAACACACAACACAACACAACACAACACAACACAACACAACAACACCACGCAGGCTTTTTCTTCCCATTGCTCAAGTCTTAACCCCAACCAGAAGCCCGCTTTATGCGCCCCATCGGATTGCCCGGTTGCGAACCTGTCTTGCAAGCAGGTTCGTTCACACGTTCCTCCTTGGGTCTTTTGCCCCCCCCCCCCCCCCCCGTCGTGGCGAGATTCGGCTTTGTTTGAAATCGGGAGACAAAATAGCCTCGGAGGACCCCTCCACCGTGACCTCGACCCCTCCCCAATTCTTGGGTTCTGCTTCTCCCCCCCCCTTTTTTATTTTTAAGAAGGGGGGGGCACTTGGTCCGGGCCAGACCCGGGAAGGGATCCGATCCAAAATAGTCAGGTCCGCCTCCTGCCAGTTGGTCCAAGAGGGCCCATTTGGCAGGAGAACAATGGAGAAATGTGGGGGGGGGCGACACATTGGGGGGCCAAGAGTTCCCTCCCCCATTTCATCTGGATGTACTGGACCCCATCTCCCATAGGCCTGTTAGCAAAGGACTATAGGATTTGTAGTAACAACCCATCTGTGCACTAATAGGTGAAGGACAATCGCTGGAGGGTGAGATCAGGGGCTGGATAAATGTAATTGATCGGTTGATTGATCCCTGGCTCTTGTTGAGATGCTTGGAATGTCTCGGCGGAGAAGAGATCTGGCGATTCCTTGGAGCCGTTCAGACACCCAAAAGTCCTCCCACCCAGAAGCAAAAGGAGGGTGTGATAAGAAATCACTTCTTCCCGGAATGGGAAGCCTTGAGTCATCCAAACAGGTGGAGGAATTCAGGTGTGGCCTTTTAGTAGCAGAGGGACCCAGCTCCCCCTTCTCCAAAATTCCCTCGGGAGACTTTGGAGACCCTCAACTCTGGTTTCCTGGACCCACAGAGAGAGGGGGGAAGAGGGAATGCTAGGGCTGGACTGGAAGGGGGATTCATCCATCTTCCTTTTCAGTTTGTGGCACCTTCTGTTAAATAGTTTGGTCCAAAACTCAACTCAGTTTGTCCTAGTTAGGGCACAGACAAGAAACCAGGTGATGGTGAGTTGTAGTTCCACATTAGGTATGACAGCTGGCTGGGTGACTTTGGCCCAATTAACAGGAGGCTAGGAGTTCTAGTCCCACTTTAGGCATGAAAGCTGGTTTAGGTGACTTTGGGCCAATCACCAGGAGATGGTGAGTTCTAGTTCCGCCTTAGGCCCAAAAGCCGACTGGGAAACTTTGGACCAATCACCAGGAGTTGGAGAATTCTAGTCCCACCTTATTGATGAAAGATGGTTGGATGACTTGGGGCCCTTCCCCCTCCCCTCTCTCTCAGCCCAACCTACCTCACAGGGTTGTTGTTATGGGGAAAACTGGAAGAGGAAGATGTGTTGGAGATGTTCGCTGCCTGGAGTTATTGCTAAAAAAGAGTAAAAGCGAGATACAACTCCGATTCGGACGGCCTTTCTTTGCAAAGCCCCTTCCTCTGGGTCTCTTCACCTCAGTCCTTCTCCTCAGGCTGCTGGCCCTCTTGAAAGAGCCCCCCCCTCCCAAAGCTGCAGCCGCCAGATATCCGAGTTCTGTTCCTGGAAGTTAAGGAGGGGCGGCTTGGCTCCATCTTCCTGTCTGCCTTTGCAGAAACATCCAGCTTGGAGAGGCTGCCCGGATTATGCCCCTCGGCAGTGCGGTTCCCACAGCCTGGAATGCCAGCCTGCGTGCCAGCCCTGGGTGTGAAGCATCTCCTTCCCGAGAGCCTTTTTTTTAAACAACGAAAAAACGATTGATCAATAAAACCAGATTACCTAACTAGTCCTCAACTTACGACCACTATTGGGGCCAGAATTTCCATCGTTAATCAAGGCAGTTGTTAAATGAATCGCGACCGATTTCAGGACCTTTTATTTGCCACGGCCGTTAAGCAAATCACTGCAGTTGTTAAGTGAATTGGCTGGTCGTTAAGCGAATCTGGCTTCCCCTGTTGACTATGCTTGTCGGGAGCTATCTGAGAAGGTCATGACACGAGGACGCTGCAACCGTTATAAATACGGTCCGGGTACCAAGTGTCCAAATTTTGATCATGTGGCCGCGGAGGTGCTACGACGGTCATAACTGCAAGGACTGGTTGTGAGTCACTTCTTTCAGGGCTTCTGTAACTTTGAACCACTAAGCAAGTGATTGTTAAGTCGTGCGACTTAGGACTGTTTTTCACACAACCACTCCAGCATCCCCGGGATCACATGACCCAAATTCAGAAGCTTAGCAACTGGCATGTACTTATGACAGTTGCAATGTCCCGGGGGTCACGTGATCCTATTTTGTGACCTTCCGACAAGCCCATTCAATGGGGAAGCCAGATTCATTCAACAACCCTGTGACTAACTTAACAACTGCAGTGATTCACTTAACAACGGTGGCAATAATGGTCGTAAAATGGGGCAAAACTCACTTAGCAGCTGTTTCCCTTAACAGAAGAAAGTTTGGGGGCTCAATCATGGCCATAAGTCAAAGACTACCTGTATTCTCTGCGTGTGCTCAGAAATGTGTTTTTCGTTAACTTGGGAAGATTTGAACCCCAGTCCCCATTAAGCCAGCTATCCTAGATTGAGAAACTGGGAATTAGGACTCTAATGTCCACCCAGCCTCGGCCAGGTACTAGCCTTGATCTCATCTGCTGGCCACCTGCTCTCACTTGTCAAGCCGCCATTGAGCAAAGCCGAGAATTTTGGAAGCGGATGAGCAGATGAAGGAACAGCGAGAGACCTCGGAGCTCACGGTGAGTTCATGGCTAATCTTCTAAAAGGGAAACGCTGAAGCAACTGGAGTTTCTCGGCTGTTGACCGAAGGACGTTATTGCGATGGGCAAAGGTACGGACGGCCGTATTGGTGGCCTCCTTCGCAAGACAAGCAGCCCAGCTGTCCCCCCACCATCAGCTCTGCAGGCCACGAGGTCCACCTGCCACAATTCCTGGCAAACGGGCTGCTTGTAAGGGAGCTCCGGGTTTGCTTGGACTGGCAAGGAGGGCACTCCCGCTTCTGTGGGGTCCTCGGTGGTCTTTGAGCTTGGTGGTTTTCTTGCAGACGTTTCATGACCCAACTAGGGAACATCATCAGTGCTTCGAGGGAATGGGGTTTCCTCTCTTTTTATATCCCATGGCTTGGCTTGTCAGTGTTGGTGGGAGGGTTCTTGGTAGTTCCTTCATTGGGCTTTTGTTTACCATTAATCATTGCTTGTTCCTTGATAGGGGGATTATTTACTGTTTGATTGTTGGTCTAGTTTTAATCTCGGGGTTAATCTCTGCTTATCCGGGTGTTGCTGACTGGTGGCAAGGAGGGCTTTGGCTTTCCTTTCTAGCTTTTTTCGTTGTCATGAAACGTCTGCGGGAAAACCACCAAGCTCAGAGACCACCAAGGACCCCACAGTCGTCTTCCTTCTCTTCACAAACACCCCTCCCTCCTAGCACTGATCTTGTTACCTAGTTGGTTAATGAAATGTCTGCAAGAAAACCACCAAGCTCAGAGAGCACCAAGGACTCCTCGGAATTTAAAGAAGGAAGTTTCAATACCCAACTAGATAACATCACCAGTGCTCGAAGACAGTGGGGTTTTTAAACGGAGATCAAAGACTACACTCTTCTCACCCTGATGATGTTACCTGCTTGGGTCAGGAGACGTCTGCAGAAAAACTACCAAGCTCAGAGAGCACCAAGAACCCCAGGATCTTCCTCATCCTCCGTTCCACAAGCTGCACTCTCTTCTGGCCCTGATGGAGACTACCGAATTGGGTAAACGCCCCCCCTCCCCACTCAGCTCAGAGGGCACTGAAGACACAACCCCACCCCCCCATTTCTGCCCAGAGTGACAATGACTCGCTTCTATCCTCCTGCTGCTTAAAACAAGTCCGGAAGCCAAGATACCACAAAATGAGGTTAAGAAATGGCAGCTCTGCCCACCCGAGACAACCAAAGGGCTCTTCCCTTGGCAGCCACCCGGCCTGGCTCCCTAAGGTGACGGAGCAAGTTCGACAAGCTTTCACCTTGAGCTGCCCTCGAGGTGCCACCCTGCGGGCACCGCTCACTGCGTGTCCCAGCCAGGAAGCCTTTCTGAACCAGGTGCAGCGCCCGGGAAGCCTTGCACGCATCATTTCCTAAAGTCAAAGCTGACAGGCGCTCCGGAAAACCGTGCCCGGGGCAGGCGGGGCGGTTGGCAGTTGTCATAGCATGCCCGAGTCACAACAGCGAGCCAAGCTGGCTTGGGGGATGCCCCCTCCTGCTTCTCAGGACCTGGGTTTCGGCAAAGGGTGAGGACTGAACGGGAAATCCTTCCCTCGAGCATTTTTTTCCTTTTTTTAAGGGTTGCTATCTCAACCGTAAGAGGAAACAGGCCGCAGGGGGATGAACAAGCCAGGGGCCATTCAGTTAGTTTGGTTCCTAACGATCCCATGCAGCGCACTGCAAAGAGCGCCCTGGTAGCGCAGCAGACTAAAGCACTGTTATTAACATCCAGCTGCCTGCAATTACTGCTGGTTCGAATCTCGCCAGGCTCAAGGTTGACTCAGCCTTCCATCCTTTCTAAGGTAGGTAAATTGAGGAGCCAGTTTGTGGGGGCAATAAGCTGACTTTGTATAAATATACAAAAGGATGAAGGCTATTGCTTAACGCACTGTAAGCCGCCCTGAGTCTCCGGAGAAGGGTGGCATATAAATCAAATAAATAAATAAAAACAAACCTGGCCCGTTTACAAGGTGTGGACTTCAACTCCCAGAAGATCCATAGCTCTACAACCCAACGTGTCAATTTTCTACTTTTGGGAGCTCTGGATTAGTTAAAAACATGTCTCTCAATCATGAGGACCAGCAGCTTAATTTGGAGCAGGGTTCCTCAAACTGGATTGCTTGAAAATGTGTTATATAAATGAGTTATTTATGTAAAGTTGGGATGGGACTCCCTCTCTCAGCCTTTATCCTGGATGCTGCCCCCCCCCCCCAAATTGCACCATCCTTTTTATAGGAAGAGAAGTAGCATCAGGGTTGTGGGGAGCGGGCACCTCCCCTCCCCCCCAGGAAGGAAAAAGCAGCCTGGCCCCCTTTCTGGACAGATTGGGCCTCCTTTGGGGAGCCTTTTTAAAATTAGCAGAAAAACCCAACCCTTGAAAACAGCACTTGTGAACACAACATTGTAGACCACCAGAAAAAGGAGTTGCAATTTCCTGCTCTTATTGCAAAACAATTACGTGGGCTTTTTTTAATTTATTACTTTTATTATTAATATTATTACCGAGGCAGGTTTTTTTTTTTTGTCCCACATACAGTTGAGTTTTAGGATTAAAACAAGGCCCCAAATTATAAAGAAGAGTTCAAATAAATATAGGAGAAAGCTAAATTGGCGTTTTTGTTTTTTTTTAAAAAGCAGGCGTGCTGAGTCCAATGAGCCCCACAGAGAAGAGGAAGGGGGGGGGAGAATGGGGTGAGGTGGGGGGGGAAGAGTGGCCAGTAGTGAGTCTCTCGGGGTGGGGTGCTGGGGTGCACGTGACACGGCTGCTTCTCCCCTTTGAAATCGGCCTTCCTCTCCCCCTCCCGGCTCGAGTTCAAATTGGACGTTTTCTCTTTTTTAAAAAAATGGCCGTGGAGGCGCATAGAAACTATCACACAGTGATAACGAGATTGTGGTGATTTCCAGGATCATCAGCCCTTCGCAGTGCCCGGGATGTGTGTGTGTGTGTTTGTGTCCTTTTTCTTTTTTCAAACCTTGTTTTCTTCGACTGTACAGAATATACAAAAACAAACAAGGAAGACCCAAATACCCGCCCCGAAGAACGAAAGGAGATAAAAGTTGAAAAAAGAGAAACCCAAACCGTTTTCCCCCTCCACCCCCCCAAAATTACTCCCAACTGCAGGGAAGGGGGTGTTTGCAAAGAGCTTGGGGGACATTTGTATGGAGGGGGGAGTTTATAAGGTCAAGATGGATGCGAGAGTCGGGAAATTGAAGCCCACAGATGTGCATTTTTTTAAAAAAGACGGGGCTTTGATCTCCTGGTGGTGCTCGCTCCCTTGACTTTTAGGACCCCTCGCTGCAGATATGCCCCCAAGAGTTGCGCTTCTGCCCTCACCTTGCGTAGAGGTACGCCAGCGCTTTGCAGAACTGCCCGTGTCTCCTTCCACAGGTGTCCCAGGCCAGGAACAGAGGCTGGCAGCTGCCCACCCCAGGTGAGGTTGGCCAATTCAGAGAATCGGAGCAGCCCAGATGTGATGCGCCGGGGAGAACAATTTATAAGAGCTCCACCCCTCCAGGATAGCGGATGGTCTGATCCGCAGTGCAGGCCCCCAAAAGGTGGGAAGGTGGCTCCTCCTGCCCCTCTGGCTCCCATGAAGCTGGATTCAGGCATGGCTCCCCAATAAGTGGGGAGTTTTTTTCAACCTTAGCAACTGGAAGAGGTGTGGACTTCAATTCCCAGGATTCCCCCAGCCAGCATGCTACTGAGTTTCAACAGTTCTGGACTTCAACTCCCAGAATTCCCTGGCTATTGTACTTCAGGATGGAAATTCCGGAATTCCCCAACCGGTTATGTTAGGACTTCAACTCCCATGGCTGGTAAGCTCGGGAATTCTGGGAGTTGAAGTCCACACTTCTTAAAAGCAGCCCAAATTGAGAAATGTTGTGGGTTGCTTACTTCCAGCTATCAACAGAGGTCAAATCTGGAGGCTCCCCCACCTTCTGCAAGCACACAGCCCCCCCACCCACCCAGAAGCAGGAACACCTTCCTCTTAGCCCAGGACAGGTGATCCGGCCATTGTAACAATCCCCTCCCCTCCCAGGAGTAACCACGCAGGGTGGGCCTCACAACGTTCTTCCCCCAAACTTTTCACCATCCTCATCACCCCATTCATCACATTCGTGGATCCCCTTCTCCTGCCCCCAAAGCCCCCTGCCAGCAAGGAGGGGAACAAGCCAGAATGCTCCGTCTCTAGCAGGGTAGACCAGCATGGGCTGGTTTGCTGGTTGATCGGTCAACCCTGCTCCTTGGACCCCTCCCCGATCCCCTTACCTGTCCCCTTTAGAACAGAAGTCTCCATACGCGGCCCCTTTAAGACCCGTAGACTTCAACTCCCAGAATTCTTTGGGGAATCCTGGGAATTGAAGTCCACAAGTCTTAAAGGGGCCACATTTGCAGATTCCCCTGCTTTAGAATACCGGCAAAATCAGAGGAGACCCTCACCCAGAATCTCCTGCCTCTCCCAGGAGGCCTGCCTGAGAAATTGGGGCCAGGGGGTTGGAGGAGAACACCACCCCGTCTCCTCTTCCAAATATCGTCGCTGCTGAGCGAAGCACGCCAGGCGTGCAAATTAGAAGGGGCTGAAGAAGTGAAGGTAAGAGGCGGAACAGGGCCTCATCTCGTGGCTCAGAAGGAGCAAAGGTTGGCACTTGATTTCTTCTGGATCTTGAGCCCCGTAGCCCACGCCGTGGGGCCGGAGGGCAAGTCAAAGGCTCCGATGTTGGAGCTGGGCATCCAGTGCATTTTGTCCATCTTCGGGAAGAGTCTGTGCAGCATCAAAGTGGCCCAAAACGCTTGAAAAAAACAAAAATGTCCTCGGCCAACTGAGCTGAGAAGGGGGGGGGGGGAGATTTCAACGCCCCTTTCCCAAGGAAGCCGAGGTTTGGGGGTCCAGGTGCCTCTCCCCAAGCTACTCCAGCAGCTGAGTCAGGGGGATTCCTTCCCCTTCCGAAGGCTGTTGGGAGCGGGGGGGGGAATTGGGGGGGGGAGGATTTCCACTCCCTGAGCTGGGAAATAAAAACCACAGGGCGGCCTTGAAATGAGTGGAAAAACGTTTTCAGTGCTGGTGAAGAAAGGTGAGCTGCGAGGGCGAGGATGGCCCCTCATGCTGTCCAGCAGGCATCGGTCCCGAGCTCAGGTGAGAGACGGGGAGGGTCCCGGCAGGTGAGGGACGCGCTGTGTTAGCACCACTGCCGGGCCAGAGGAAGGAGGAAGCGGAAGAGGCAGGATTCCTGGGAAGAGGAAACAAGAGGCTCGTGAAGATGGAGGCAGAGAGGAGGTCCTAATGGCATAATGGAATACAGGCAGTCCTCCACTTACGACAGTTCATTGAGTGACCTCTCAAAGTGAGGAATTCTGGGAGTTGAAGTCCACAAGTCTTCAAGTTGCCAAGATTGGAGACCCCTGTTCTAGTCCAACCCCCTGCTCAAGCCGGAGAGCCTGCATCCTGTCTGTCGTCCCCCGCCCCCCAATCTCTCTGGCGCAGGGCTCACCTGTAGGCCTGCCTCCCCTTCATATGAAGACCTTGGCCAGGGCGTCGGCTCCCGCGCTGGCAATCAGGGCCTTGCTGGGGTGGAAGGCCACATCGTGGATGGCTTCCTCGTGCTTCTTGCGGTGCGCCGTGATCTCCTGCGTGCAGGTCTTGTTATCCAGGTTCCACAGCCGCAGCGAACAGTCATGGCCTGCGGGAAGAGAGAGACGGCTGGGAGGCAGGCACAATCACACCCGCAGAGGTGCACACCCACGCAATGCAAGACCCTCCTGGAGTGCCGGGGTCTTCCCCCGTCTCTGGCCACAGCCGCTCGGCCAAAAACCCAAAGGCCAGGCTGGGGCCTTTTAAGGCCAAATGGCATCTTCTCAAGGGAGAACTCAGCTGGGGATTGTCAGCATTTGAACCCAAGACTCGGGACTACGTCCAACGTGGGAGTAGGCTATTAATTTTCCCAAGACGCCCCAGGAGAAACTGGGACTGTGGCGGAGGGCGGAACCAACAGAGCTGTGAAGATGCGTAGGCCCGCATGCATGCACCTAGAGGTAGTCCTTGACTTACAACTGTTCATTTAGTGACCGATCAGAGTTACGACGACACAGAAAAAAGTGACAGGACCATTTTTCACACTTAGGACCATTGCTGGCATCCCAGTGGTCATGTGATAAAATTTCAGACGCTCGGCAACTGACTCGTATTTATGACAGTCCCACTGCCCGTGTGTGTGTGTGTGTGTGTGTGTGTGTGTGTGTGTGTGTGTGTGACGTGATCCCTTTTTACGACCTTCCAACGAGCAAAGTCAATGGGGAAGCCGGATTCACTTTACAACTGTATTACTCATTTAACAACTGCGGTGACTCACCTAACAAAAGGGGCAAGGAAAGTCGTAAAATGGGACAAAACTCCCTTAACAACTGTCTCGCCTAGCAACGGAAACTTGGGGCTCTGCTGTGGTCGTAAGTCGAGGACTACCTTGCATATCAATTGAAAAAAAGAAATAAAAGAAAATTTCTTCAAAATAAAACCAAGGCAGCTGCACTTCATGTATGGTGTTATCCTTATTGACACCCAATTTCTAATTTCTCACACCAGCCGGACAGGGGCCACCAAAGGGCCAGAGGTGGCAGGGGGAGGTGGGGTGAAAGGCCCAGGAGAAGCGGAGTTGCCGGGGAGCCTCAGGCCTTACAGCTTCCTCCTTCCTCCCACTCGGTTGTGCTGAGCAGCCCTGGGTGAGGTTTGCTCATTTCTCTGCCCAGGAGACGAAGGGAGAGAAGGCACCTACTTCCCGACATCAGGAAGACTCCGTTGGGATCCACGGCCAGGCAGGTAACCGCATCCAGGTGGGCCACCATAGAGTGCACGGCTTTCCCTGGGCAAGAGACGGAGGGGAAACATGATCAGGGCTGCTAGATCGGATCCTGCCAGCTTTCTTTTCCAGCCCTGAAGGGGGAATAATCGCTTCCCGTTCTTGTGAAGGAGAATATCTGTAGCTCAGGCTCGAAATTCAGCCCATTCCTTACTAGCACTGATGATGTTCCCTAGTTGGTTAATGGAATGTCTGCAAGAAAACAACCAGGTTCACAGAGCACAAAGCACCCCACAGTAGTAGTAGTTGTGGTTGATTCTTTTTCTTCTTCTCCTTCTCCTACCCCCCCCCTCCCAAATGATATGACCTAGTTGAGTTATGAGAATCTGCAAGGAAACAACGAAGCTCTCGGAGCACCAGGGTTTCCACAGTCTTCCTCCCCCACTTCTCCTCCTCCTCCTCCTCCTCCACTCCACAACCCTTCCCCCCCTCCAGCACTGATGATGTTCCCTAGTTGGGTCATGAAACGTCTGCCAGAAAGCCACCCAGCTCGGAGAGCCCCAAGGATCCCTTGAAGGAATCGGAGGCCATTAGTTTTCCCCCCACCCCCTTACCTGTCCGATTGTCTAGGAAACGGATCCCTCGGTCGTCGTGTGCTGTGATGGTGACAGACTGGGTGGGGTGACTCACCACTTGGTTGATCTGACTGGCTCCTGTGCAAAGGCAAAAGGAGAAGGGCAGGCGCTCTGGTTCAAGAGGGCTGACAAGCACTGTGAAGCGGTATATACCGTGTTTCCCCCAAAATAAGACCCCGTCTATTTTTTGAATCCCGAAATAAGCGCTTGGCCGTGAAGGTCTTATTATTTTGGGGCGTGTAGAGCAAGACGGGCCTCCTCTTGCCGCCTTACCTGATTTCCAGCTCTGCGTTTAAATATTTTCGGGGAGGGTTTATTTTAGCACATGCGCTCAAAAGCCCGTTTAGGCTTATTATCAGGTGATGTCTTATTTTCGGGGAAACAGGGTAAGTCTAAGTGCTATTGCTATTTTAGAATTAAGGACACTTCTATCATTTCAAAATGCAACCTACCCACCTAAAATTCACACAAAAACCCATAACCCCCTTCCCGAAAGCTCCTCCCTTGGGAAACAAGCCTCTCTTTCTTCATCCACCCGTCCCAACTCACCACTGGCAGATCTGCCCTCGAAGGTCAGGATGGGGCAGGCAGCCTCCGCGTCATAGAGAACCGCCCTGCCCGTCTGGAAGGCTGCCACCACCCGCGTGGCATCGGTGCTGGAGAAGGCGACGGAGGTTGGCGTGCCGTTTTCTGCAGGAGAGAACCCAAGGGGCCACGGGGGAGGTCAGCCCTCAAACGCAATAATAATTGTAAAAAAAACCCCTCCGTTCTGTAGTATTCTGATTTTTAACCTACCGATAATCCTCGACTTGCAACAGTTTGTATACTGAGCATTTGAAGTTACAACTGATTTGTAAGTTATATTCATGGATGTTTCAACCTTCAAGACTCTTTTTTCCGCTATGTATTCTAAATGGTCTGTGATTATTATATATATATGTGTGTGTGTGTGTGTGTTTGTAAAGGGACACGGTGGCTCAGTGGCTAAGACACTGAGCTTGTCGATCAGAGATACGAGTGATCTCCGACCTTCGGATTTTTCGTCGGGCCCTAAAAACTTATTTTTTTCAGTTAGCCGGTCTGTCTTGATTTTAGGGTTAGTTTTAATATTTTAATATTGATTTTAATTGACAAGTTTTAAATTATGGGCCAAATTTATAAATTATTTTAACTTTATTTTTTAACTGTGATGTTTGTATAGATGTTTTTATCTTGGCTGTTCACCGCCCTGAGTCCGAAAGGAGAAGGGCGGTATAGAAATTTGAATAAATAAATAAATAAATAAATAAATAAATAAATAAATAAATAAATAAATAAATAAATAAATAAATAAAAGGTCGGCAGTTCGGTGGTTCGAATTCTGAGTGCTGCGTAATGGGGTGAGCTCCCATGACTTGTCCCAGCTTCTGCCAACCTAGCAGCTCAAAAGCACATAAAAAAATGCAAGTAGAAAAATAGGGACCAGCTTTGGTGGGAAGGGAACAGCGCTCCATGTGCCTTGTGTGTGTGTATACATTGTGTATATATATATATGTGTGTGTGTGTGGATATGTGTGTGGATATGTATGTACACACATGCTTTTGAGGGCAGGCATCAGAATTTCATTTTTTGATGTGTTCCAGTGTGTTCACAGAAAAAAGTGACCATAAGAGTTTCTTATCTTATTCCACCTTATCTTAAAGGCTGGGGTAAGCCTCACCCCCTTGTAGTGCCAGGGGAATCCCGTGAGGTCCCCTCTGCAGACCCCCTCCCAGCCTGGCTCACCGTTGTCCGCGTTGTAGGTGCTAAGACAGGAGCCGCTGCACGGGTCCCATATCCTCACGGTGCCATCCGCCGAGCAGGAAGCCAAGCGATTCCTCGCGAGACTGAAGGCCAGACTCCAGACAGCATCCGTGTGGCCGTCCAGGACAGTGTGGAGCACGCTCGGATCTACGCCACAAAGAGAGAGACAACATCTGGCACCCTCCGCTTGGCGCAGACGGTGCCCGGCAAGCGGGGGGAACAAATCATATTAGGAACATGGTTAGGAACATGAATTTAGAAGCGAGGAAAAGAAGGTTCTACTTGTAAGCCGCTCAGATTTGTTCAGACCAAAGTAGCACAAAAGCCTGTTTGGTCTAGCGGTGAAGGCACCAGGCAGTGAGTTCTAGTCCAGCCTCAGGCATGAAAGCCACTGGATGACTTTGGGTCAGTCTCCAGGACACAATAAATTCGCTCTGTCTCAGCCCAACCCACTTCACAGGATTGTTGTTGCGCGGAAAATAGGAGGAGGAGGAGGAAGGAATGTTAGCTACGTCCGCTGTCTTAGGTTGTTTATAAGAATAATAAAGGCGGGATAAAAATAAAGCCGATAAATCTCAGTAATAAATAAACCGTGTTTACAGATTCTCCCGTGCGTTCCCATGGAGCATGGGAAGAAATGAAGAAATGACCAGCCATTCAAGACAACGTAAAAGGAACTTTGAATTTGAATGATGCGACGACCAGCTAAGGAAACCCAAAAGCCTTCTTCTAGTTCAGGAGGAGGGAGGGAGGGAGGGAGGGTCTGAGAACACAGCCAGGGCACCAGAATAATTCCGAGTCCACGGATGACGCATCATTTATCCTGCTCAACCAGCGTTTGGGGAGGAAACGAGATTGCAAAGCCTACCCCTCTTTTGTCTCCGGTTCTAAACACGGAGGAAGCCAAACGGTTCCTGCCTCCAAACAATAAAACCCGGCTCTCCATCCGAGCATTTCCTTTCGGGATTCCACTTTGCAAGCAAGGAGAGGGGAGGAGGAGGAGGAAGAGGCTGCTGAACCAGGGGAGCTTCCTGCCTACCGTAGCCGTCATAAGGGTCCATGCCGAGATCGGGGATCTTCCAACAGCGGATTCTGGCGTCTGATCCACCGCTGTAGCAGGATTCGCTGTTGCAACCCATGGCCACCGAGAGCACCGGGCCCCTGAGGAGGAAACCACAGAGAAGGGCTGAGAAGGACTTGGAAGAGGCAAGAAGGAACCGTACGCCCAAACGACCATTCCCAACACCAGTATGAGGAATCTCGAGGTATCTGAGGAAGATGGTTTTGTTAGTCCCTCTGCAAGCCCAGTGCAGGGTTGCCTACTGAGGTTCTCGCCCCCCCCACCCCCCATTAGGCAGGGCAAATCAGCTGAGTGGGGCAGCTGCTGGGGGTGTCAGAAAGTAGGCCACAGATTGCCACATAATATCTTATCATTGTACAGGTAATCCTTGATTTATGACCACAATTGAGCCCAATATTTCTGTTGCTAAGTGAGATAGCTGTTAAGTGAATTTTGCCCCATCTTACGACCTTTCTTGCCACGGTTCTTAAACGAATCATTGCAGTTCTTAAGTTAGTCACACGGCTGTTATGCGGATCTGGCTTCTCCATTGGTTTGGCTTGTCAGAAGGTTGCAAAAGCCGATCACACGACCCCAGGCCACTGCGACCGTCATAAATATGAGTCGGTTGCCAAGTGGCTGAATTTTGATCATGTGACCATGGCAACGGTTGTGTGAAAAACGGCCGTAAACCCCATTTTTCAGTGCCATTGCAACTCTGAGCGGAATTGCTGTAAGTTGAGGATACCTGTACTTTCCCGCAAGGGGAGGGGCCAATGGCATTGTCTGCCTGGCGTCCTAAAAAGTCCCTCCCCCCACCCGTTTGCAGCAAGCACATCTGCGCACCTGTGTCCTCTGAACGCGTAGACGGGCTCCACGTCCAGCGCAGCATTCCTGAAACCGGAAGAGACCAAAAAATAGACTGTAGCTTTCATACGATTTGACTGATTTATTTGTAAACTGCCCAGAGGCACAGAAGTGGATGGGTGGGTGGTACAGAAAGGATATAGATAGATAGATAGATAGATAGATAGATAGATAGATAGATAGATAGATAGATAGACAGACAGACAGACAATAGATTGATGATAGACAGACAGACAGACAGACAGACAGACAATAGATTGATGATAGATAGATAGATAGATAGATAGATAGATAGATAGATAGATAGATAGATAGATAGATAGGCAGGCAGGCAGGCAGTTGATGGATGGATGGAAGATATAGATAGATCTATAGATAGAGGAAGGGAGGGAGGGAGGAGTTTCCTTTGGGGCTCACTTTTTGGCAGCCACGGTCTTCTGAAGGTTCCACAGCTTGAGAGTGCCGTCCTCTGAGGCGGTGACCAAAGCCGACTCCCGGTGGTGGAAGACCAGAGCTCGAATGCCATCATAGTGACTCCGCAAGGTGAATTTGGGGTTCCACGTCTTCTTAAAAGCGTCTTTGCTGTCCGAGAGCTGGGAAAGCAGGAGAGAAAAGAGTCAACGGCTGGAGCTTCTTCCTGGGCCGCCCTGTAGACCCTCTCTTTTGGCCCACCCAGTAGCGCTGGGCGGCTGCAGTGAGATAAGCAAGAGGACAAGGGGGAGGGGTGAAAGGGCAACAGGCCTTCCAGAACTTCTCCAAGGCTACTCACATCGCAGCTCAGCTCATTGTCGTTGGTGACAGTCAGGTCTGCGAGGTCCCCCAAACTCACTTCCCCCCCTCCGATGGTGTCCATGATGAACACATCCGAGGAGAAGCCCAGCGACCCTGATTTGGGGAGGGAAAAAGAAACAGTTTGAACGTGGCAGAGCGAAGGGAGGAAGGGGGACTTTGGACAGGACGACAGAAAAGGTCAATTGGAAACCAAAGAAGTATGGAGCCATCACCTTCGTGGGACCTGGGCTGAGAAGTCATGGCTGGCGGTATGGAAGGCTTGGGAGAGAGTCCATCAACATCACTGAGATCAGCCAGCATCCCTTGCAGCTTCACTCTGCGGGGCCCTGGAATAAAGGAAGGAAGGAAGCAAGCAAGCAAAAGAAAGGAAGGAAGGAAGGAAAAGAAAGGAAGGGAGGGAGGGAGGGAGGGAAGGAGGAAGGAAAAAGGGAGGGAGGGAGGGAGGGAAGGAAGGAAGAAAGAGAGGGAGGGAAGGAAGGAAGAAAAGGAGGGAAGGAAGGAAGGAAAAGAAAGGGAGGGAGGGAGGGAAGGAAGGAAGGAAGGAAGGAAGGAAGGAAGGAAGGAAGGAAGGAAGGAAGGAAGGAAAACAAAGGGAGGGAGGGAGGGAAGGAAGGAAGAAAAGGAGGGAAGGAAGGAAGGAAAAGAAAGGAAGGAAGGGAAGGAAGGAAGGAAGGAAGGAAGGAAAACAAAGGGAGGGAGGGAAGGAAGGAAGAAAAGGAGGGAAGGAAGGAAGGAAAGACTGAGTCAGCCTTGATGGTTGCTAATCAGGCCCCGTTTTGAAATTCAAGGAGCACGAAGGTGTCACCAAAGACAAGACAGGTAATCCTCAACCTACAACTACAACGGAGCCCCAAATTTATATTACTAAGTGAGACCCAAAGGTGCTTTTTTTCAAGAGGCACATGGACTTTCTGGTTTTTCTTCGAAGATGTTTCGCTTCTCATCCCAGAAGCTTCTTCAGCTCTGACTGGATGGTGGGGAATGGAAGGATTATCCATCCAGTCAGAGCTGAAGAAGCTTCTGGGATGAGAAGCGAAACATCATCAAAGAAAACCCAGAAAGTCCAGATGCCTCTTGAAAAAAAAAAAACACCTTTGACCTGGATGACGGAGAATCTCCATAGGCACTAAGTGAGACATTTGTTTTGTGAGTTTTGCCCCATTTCACAACTTTCCCGGCCACAGGGGCAAAGTTATGAAGTGAACCACTGCAGCTGTTAAAGTTAGTAAGATGGCCGTTGAGTGAATCTGGCATCCTGCTTGCCAGGTGGTCACAAAACGTGATCCCACAATGGCGGGACACTGCAAGCATCAAAAACATGAGTCAGTTGCCAAGCCTCTGAATTCTGGTCATGTGACCGAAAAACGGGCATAAGTCACTTTTTTCCTGGGCCTTTAGAACAGTGTTTCTCAACCTTGGAAGCTTGAAGATGGGTGGACTTCAACTCCCAGAATCCCCCAGCCAGCACTGCTGGCTGGGGGATTCTGGGAGTTGAAGTCCACCCATCTTCAAGCTTCCAAGGTTGAGAAACACTGCTTTAGATGAACTTTAGATGATCTGTTTGTAAGATGAAGATGACTTTTAGTCTGAAATGGGATAGGGTCTCTTGTTTCAGCCTGCGGTTGGACTAGAAGACCTCCAAGGTCTCCGGCGGCTTCTCCTGTTCCCAAGTGAGGAAACATCTTCTGACCCCCAGCAGCTAAGATGTCGAAGCTGTTGCTGGAGGCCTCTGATGCAGCTTCTCCACAGATTTAACCTCTTCTCCCATTTCTACTTCCCGATACCCTTCCCTGATAAAGGAGTCAGGAGACCATCGATCAAGACCACCGAGAACTTACCCACTTCGTTGCCATCTCCGGCACGCCGCGTGTCCCCAGATCCTTCCCCGTTTTCCCCGGAGCCCAAGTAGTCAAACTCGCTCAGAGCGTCCTCCGAATCTTCGTCGTCGTCGTCATCCTCCACTTCTGGCATCAGGGGCTTGTTGGCCAGCTGCCAAGAAACGCACGGCCAGCAGAGCTCAGTTTTTTTTTTATTTTTTTATTTTTAATTTGATTTATATGCCGCCCTTCTCCGAAGACTCAGGGCGGCTTACAATGCGTTAAGCAATAGCCTTCATCCATTTGTATATTTATACAAAGTCAGCTTATTGCCCCCACAAACTGGGTCCTCATTTCACCTACCTTAGAAAGGATGGAAGGCTGAGTCAACCTTGAGCCTTGGCGAGATTCGAACCCTGCAGTAATTGCAGGCAGCTGGTCTTAATAAGCTTAATAACAGGGTGCCTTAAACCCCTGTACTACCAAGGCCTGGATTCCTAATCCACCTCTAGAGCAGTGTTTCTCAACCTTGGTAGCTTGAAGATGGGTGGACTTCAACTCCCAGAATCCCCCAGCCAGCAGAGTTGAAGTCCACCCATCTTCAAGCTACCAAGGTTGAGAAACACTGCTCTAGAGGATTCCGCCTCTTTAGCCATAGAAAAGCCGTTTTCTCGTTTGCTGTCTCGGCACGCGATAGAAACGGAAAAGGCTGTAAAATATTCTTTGTGCCCCCCCCCCAAAAAAATCAAACTGAAGGGAAAATACCACCCCCAAAAAGGCCTTGTAATTTTCAGGATAGCCCTGTTGTGAAGCTACAATGCTTCTGGAGTGAACGAGGGCTACCGTAATGGCAGCAGGCTGATATTCTGCTTTTTCAACTTGAAAAGCAAAAGGGAATAAATTAAAACATTGCACACGCAAGGCAAAAGACACGACTAATTGTATGCACGTGGTTTTAAAGCAGAGGAGTGTCCAAGCTTGGCAACTTTATACTGGTGGACTTCAACTCCTAGAATTCTGGCTGGGGAATTCTGGGAGTTGAAGTCCACTAGTCGTAAAGTCACCAAGTTTGGACACTCCTGATTTAAAGGAAAAACCCTGATTAATAAGCCGAACTAGGCTTGTTGAACGTGGAACTACAACGCCTATTGCAAGTTCCACGTTTCATGCTGTTTTGCCTTAGAAATTTTATTGCAAGAATAGCTGAAATCCAGTTTCCATCCTTAAAAATGACAAGGTTCTAGTCCTCACCGGAAACTGGGCACCCCTCAGCAGCTTAGTCTGCCTGCCTGCTTCCCGGTGCCTGCTGCACCCCAACAATTTCAACCAGGAGCGAAGGCTTTACCTTTACGCGCTGCTTCTTGTGCTGCCGCTGCGTCTCCAGGGACAGGCCTTCCATATCCTCCTCTTCATCACTGTCGTCGTCCTCGCAACCCCTCAAAAAGGGGATCTTCTCCATGACGGGGTTACTGATCCGCTCCTTCACTTCCTTCCCTGCGTTCCTGCCAGAAGGAAGGGAAGGGAATTCTTTTGTAGCTCAGGGTTGGGCTGAGGGGTCCTGGGTGCCGAGGTTGGGGGTTTTCTAGCAGACATTTCAGGACCCAACTAGGTAACATCATCAGTCCTAGAAGGGAGTGGTGGTGGCGGTGGTGGAGAATTGTGGAGTCCTTTGTGCTTTCTGAGCTTGATGGTTTTCTTGCAGGCATCTCATTACCCAAGTAGGGAACATCATCAGTGCTAGAAAGGAGTGGGGTTTGCAGAAAAGAGGAGGAGGAGGAGGAGGAAGACGATGAGAAGGAGAAAATAAAGGAGAGGCAAAGGAGAAGGAAAAGGAAGAAATGGAGAAAAGAGGAGGAGGAGAAAGAGGAAGAAGGGAAGAAAAGGAGAAGGAAAAGGAAGAAATGGGAGAATGGAGGAGGAGGACTGTGGAGGTCCTTGGTGTTCTGTGAGCCTGATGGTTTTCTTGCAGACATCTCATGACCCAACTAGGTAACATCATCAATGCTACTGCTAGCACCTTAATGTCAACATGGAACAGGAACTACGAAGAAAAATTGCCAGCGCCTGGTTTCACTGTTCCAGGAAACCTAATAAGAGCTGCTGTGATGGACAGGACTCCCAGCGAGGTCCCCCTCTCTAACCCGGACAGACCCTCCCCTCCCCAAGCCCATCCCGATGGCCGCTCACCTTTTGATCTGCTCCTCAATCTGCTTGACGAGAAGCGATTCTCCTCCGTTGAGGCTGGGGGCCGCCAGGGCTGGTCCGGTGCCCAGGCCGCTGGCTTCGGCAGCCCCGTTCAGCTCCATGGAGCACCGGCCCAGCAGAGAGCGGACTCGCTTGGAGCGCATGTCCAGGATGGTGTCCGTGTAGCCCACTTCTTCCAAATACCTGCAGGAGAGACCCCGGGGTCCAAGGGAGAGACGGCCTTTAGTTGGAACTAAACGGGCAGGTTGGCAACTGGCGGCCTCGAGGCCGAAACTCACCCAGGCAAGTCTTCGCCCTTGCAACCAAAGTTATGACGGGGCCTCTCTGGAGGCACTTATGACCTGGTTCCGAACTTCTGAAGGCCACAAGCCCCTCCCCCCATCATGTGACCACACTCTGAGTACTTGTCAACCAGCCTGCATTTACATCCATTTGCAGCATCTCGTGCTTACGTCACTGTGTTTAACACGGTTTTGCTGAAAACCGGCACTTCCTGTTTTTTGGGCAAACTGGCCCATAGCAAACCACTGCTTCGCTTAACGACTGCCACGCAAAAAGGTCTTAAAATCAGATCGGTCGCATGGCTGACACATCTTATGAACATCCTGTCTTTATTTATTTAGAGAACTTTATATTTACTTATTTATAGGACTTAACGACCATGATGGGCATGCTCCATTCTGGTTGTAAGTCGGGGACCAGACAGTTTCAACCTTTCACACTTCACCCGGAGGCCAAGGGATCTGGCACACTCCTTGTTAAAAACTGTCCAAAAAACAGCTGCCAAAGGGGCTGTTATCACCACCCTTAGGAGAACACCGCCTCCCCCAGACAGTCTCCGCTACTCACTGACGGAGGAGTTGGCGTCCTTCTTTCCAGATGAAGGGGCTGTTCTCCAAGGAGAGGGGCTCGGCTGGCCCGTTGGACACTAAGTGTAAAAGAGAGTCCCATCAGCAAGTCCCTCAGCTCCGGGGCCCACCCAACAGCAGCCCTGGAACCGGAGTCCCCCTGACCGAGGCGCAGCCGTGAGCCCGGCCCCACTACCTGGTTCAGAGGCCTCCGGTTTCTTTTCTCCCTGGTTCAGTTCAGTGCCGAATTTCAACTTGTGGTATTTTGACCTGGAATTAACAAGGAAAGCTTAGGAAAGGATGTCGGCGGTCATTTCTCGCTGTGCCCCTTAATGTAGGGATTATGCCTTCAAAGCGAGAGAGGCAGTTTGACAGGGAAGGTGCCGCCCTAGAAACCAGGAGACTGGGAGTTCTAGCTCTGCCTTAGGTAGGAAAGCCAGCTGGGTAGCTTTGGGCCAATCACCAGGAGACGGTGAGTTCTAGTCCCACCTTAGACTTGAAAACTGAATGGGTGATCTTGGGCCAGTCAGTCCAACCCACCTCACAGGGTTGTTGTTGTTGTGGGGAAAATAGGTGGAGGAAGTTGTGTTGGATATGTTCACCGCCTTGTGTTACTTATAAAATAATACAGGCAGGGTAAGCTTTTAAAAAAATAAACAAATACCATATTTTTCGGAGTATAAGACACACTTTTTCCCCCCTAAAAGAGGGTGAAAATTTGGGTGCGTCTTATACACCGAATATAGCCCCGCCCACCTGCCGGCCCCATCCTTTGGCCTCTGCCTCCCAGCAATTTACCTCCTTGCAGCAAACCGCCCGTTTCAGCTTCAGCACAGCCTGATTAGCACAAGCAGCTGATTGTCATTTGGATCTGCCTCCCGATCCTCCGCGGTTTCAGGCTGCAAGGATTGCCATAGCCTACAGCCACGCGGCCCTCCGCTGTTTACTGCAAGGAGGCAAATTGTTGGGAGGCAGTTTTTTTTTTTTCTTGTGCTAATCAGGCTGTGCTGAAAATGAAAATGAAACTAAAGCAGGCTGTTTGCTGTAAGGAGGCAAATTGCTGGGAGGCAAAGGCAGATTTTTTTTCTTGTTTTACTCCCCAAAAAAGGTAGGTGCATCTTATAGTCCGGAGCATTTTATACTCCGAAAAATACGGTACATACATACTGTGAGGACATTCAAAAAGGAGAGAACTCCTCAGAGTATCTTTCCCCCCTTCCCAAATTCAGGCGCTGACTTCCAGCTTAATAAATTAAGGCAGGGGTCTCCAAACTTGGCAACTTTAACACCTGTGTACTTCAACTCCCAGAATTCCCCTATGCTGGCTGGGGAATTCTGGGAACTGAAGTCCACAAATCTTAAACGCTTCCAAGTTTGGAGATCCCTGAACTAAGGTATATCTACACGCCGCTTCTGAACCTCCACGTGGGACACTCAGGAGGGGACGTGACGCCTGCATGATGGCTCACCTTTCTTGCTTCAAAGCATACTCCAGCATCTTGATTCTCCGCACGAGGTCGGCCTTCAGGTTCTCCTGCCCCTTCCTCTCGCCCTGCAGGAAAGCCACCTGGGCCTAAAAGAGGAAGGAACCCCAAGTTAAGGACAGGCAATTCTGACCAGCTGCGCAAACATCCCACGTCAAGCAAAAAATGTGTGTGAGGAGGAGCATAAACCCACAGTAGTGCATCCAGTTCTGATCCCAACAATACAAAAAAGAGACTCTAGAAAGTGTACAGAGAAGAGCAACAAAGAGGATAAAAGTTCTGGGGGCTACATTGTAATGGTTGAGGGACTCTAGCCTATTGCCGAGAAGGAATAAGGGGGACACGGTAAGTGTTTTCTAATATTTGAGGGGCTGTCCCAGAGAAGAGGGGATGGAGGAGAGGACAAGAAGTAGTGCGTGAAAGCTTGCTAAAGAGAGATGCAACTATGGAGAAATTTTCTGACATCCTGGTGCTCCATTGCTGGAGGTTTTCAAAAATAGACCGAACCACCATTTGATTGAGATGGACTAAGGTCTCCTGCCTTGACCAGGGGGGTTGGACTAGAGGTCCTCTTAGGTCCCTTCCAGCCCTAGGATTCTATGTTCAGTGTAGCGTGAGAGAAACACTTCTGATCTTGGCTTTTCCTGCTTATGTCGTCCTTATTAACTTAACCATCCAGGTGTTACAAGATTCAGAACATTAACAATTGTGACCTGAAGGAGGAGGAAAACCGACGCATCCAGTCTTGAGGGTTTTGGGGATGCTGGGAAGTTAAGACCCATAGGTAGAAGATTGCCAAGCAAAAGTGGCATTTTTAGAAAGGAAAACTTAAACCGCACTTAGTAAGCGGCAGTAAAAATTCAGACCTTCCTCTCTTGAGTAACCAGATGGATAAGACACGGAGAACGCCTCCACGGTTGCTTTGCATATTTTAAATTTTTAGGTTTTTTTTTTTTCGTTTTTACTGTGATGTTTTATATCTTTATAATGAAGGTTTTTATACAGGTAATTCTCGACTTACAACCACAACGGAGCACCAAATTTATGTTACTAAGTGACACATTTGTTAAGTGAATTTTTATGACCCATTTTACCACCTTTCTCACCAGGGATTTAAGTGAATTTCTGCAGTTGGTAAGTTAGTGACACGGTTGTTAAGTGAGTCTGGCTTCCTCGTTGGCTTTGCTGGTCAGAAGATCGCAAAAGGGGATGATGTGACCCCAGGACACTGCGACCGTCATAAATAGGAACCAGTTGTCAAGCGGTCGAATTTTGATCACGTGACACTGGTGATGCTGCAATGGTTGTTAAGTGTGAAAAATGGTCATAACTCTTTTTTCAGTGTTATTGGAACTTCGAACAATGACTAAACAAACAGTCGTAGGCTGAGGACTACCTCTGCCAAGATCACAAAGGTGCTTTTTTCAAGAGGCAGCCGGACTTTTTTTGTTTTTCCTTGAAGGCGTTTCGCTTCTCATCCAAGAAGGCTTCCTCAGTTCTTCAGCTTCTTGGATGAAAAGTGAAACGTCTTTAAGGAAAAACAAAGAAAGTCCGGCTGCCTCTTGAAAAAAGCACCTTTGGGACAACTGTGCCCTGGATCACAACTTGTGGACTTCAACTCCCAGAGTTGAAGCTTTGCTGGCTGAGGAACTCTGGGAGTTGAAGTCCACAAGTCGTAAAGTTGCCAAGGTTGGAGACCCCTGATCTAGGCCATTTATACCCTGTGCGTACAAGGGTGCCAGGCAATGCCCATTTTCTTCTGCAAATACAGGTAATCCTCAATAGTGTGAGAGTAGGAATGAATTTCCAGAGGAAAAATTGCAGACTACAGGAACCATTTGCACCACTCAGGTGACCCCGAGGACACAGGTAACCCTCCAAATGGCCTCAACGACCCTCTGAGGCAGTGTTTCTCAACCTTGGTAGCTTGAAGATGGGTGGACTTCAACTCCCAGAATCCCCCAGCCAGCGCTTCTGGGAGTTGAAGTCCACCCATCTTCAAGCTACCAAGGTTGAGAAACACTTCTCTAAGGGGTCTCCAACCTTGGCAACTTTAAGACTTGAATTGCCAAGGTTGGCTGAGGAATTCTGGGAGCTGAAGTCCACAAGTCGTAAAGTTGCCAAGGTTGGAGACCCCTGCCCTGGATGACTGAGAATCTCCATAGATTTCAGTATACCAAGGATAGCCAGTTGTAGCTTTCTACTCTGGGCTGACCAAGGGATGTCTCAAAAGTTTCGTGCCTGGAGATTGTGGCAGTCTGGATGGGGAGGAAGAGGTTTAGGATGGACCCTAACAGGACCGAGAGGTTTTAAGACCACCCAAATCTGGGGTTCTTTCCTCATTGGTTCTGGATGGGGTGGCACTTCTTCAGACGGAAAGGGACAGCCAACCAGACGGGAGAGCGGCAGATATATTCATAATAAATGAACAAATGAAATCATTGTGCAAAGGGAAGGGGACTTACGAGAAGCATTTCGCCCAGACCAAAGGTTTGCTCCCAATAGTAACCCTGGCATCATCAGGCTAAATCCACACTGAATGCGACCAGAGTTATCTGATCGCCACCTCGGTGCCATGCAAACTGGCTTCGTGGGTTAATGATTATAGGCTGCACTGAGGATGTAATTAAAAGTTTAATCAGGCTTCCCAGAATGGCTGCAGCGAAGAAACTCCGTGGCAGGAGCCAGAGCATCAGAAAGGAAGAGAGGTGGTGTGTTATTTACTAGAATTAGGGTGGCTTGAAGAGGCGATTGTGGCAGTTTCGTTTCAGTGGGCCTGGTAGCGCAGCAGACTAAAGCACTGTTATTAACATCCAGCTGCCTGCAATTACTGCAAGTTCAAATCTCACCAGGCTCAAGGTTGGCTCAGCCTTCCATCCTTTCTAAGGTAGGTGAAATGAGGACCCAGTTTGGGGGGGCAATAAGCTGACTTTGTATAAATATACAAAAGTATGAAGGCTATTGCTTAACGCACTGTAAGCCGCCCTGAGTCTCCAGAGAAGGTGGCATATAAATCAAATTTAAAAAAAAAAATCATGGCTGACCATGGACGGATGGACCCGCCTCCTACCAGCTCTGACAAGAAAGTGTGTGTGCAAGGGTTTTTTTTATTGTTTCAAACAGACCGGTAAAACTCGCTGGGCAAGGAATGGCGCCAGGAAAAGCACGTCGGAAATCCCAGCTTCAGAAACCCTGATGGCGGAGTTCACACCACCAACCAAGACATACAGGTAGCCCTCGACTTACGGCCCATAACCGAACCCAGAATTTTTGTTCCGAAGCAAAACGGTCGTTAAGTGAGTTTTGCTCCATTTAACACCCTTTCTTGCCAAACTGTTAAGTGAATCACTGCAGTTGTTCAGTTAGTCACACGGTTGTTCGGCGAATCCGGCTTCCCCTCTGACTTTGCTTGTCAGAAGGATGCAAAAGGGAATCGATCACGTGATCCCGGGACATCACAACCGTCATAAACACGAGTCAGTTGGCAAGTGTCTCAATTTTGATCACATGACCACGGGGATGCTGCAATGGCCATACATGTGAAAAACGGTCCCAAGTCACTTTTTTCATTGCCGTCGTAACTTTAAAGGATCACTAAACTAATGGTTGTAAGTGAAGGACTACCTGTAGTCAAAACCCTTTGAAAGGGCCTAGAACCTTTTGAAACTGCCAGAATAGAGCTGGAGGAGACCTTGGAGATCTTCTAGTCCAACCCCCTGCCCAAGCAGGAGATACTATACAATTTCAGACAAGTGGCTGCCCGGTCTCTTCCTCCAATGATGAAGTACCTACAAATTCTTGTGGCAAGCTGTTCCACTGGTTAATTGTCCTCCCTGTTAGGAAGTTTCTCCTTAATTCCAGGTTGCTTCTTTCCTTGATTAGCTTCTCGTCCGATTGTGGAGAACACTTTCTCTAGACCGATCCTTCCTTGCTCTCAAGCGTCCATGTGCCATACTTATCTCCAGTCTTCAGTCAATCACACCCACTCCTATATTTGTACAGGCTCCGAGATATAGAAGCACCACACGCCTTCTATATTCTCCACCGTCACTATGGCAGCCGGGGGGATCGTTGCTTCCCAACCGGTTTGGGGTGACAAGGATGAGCTTTTCTCCCTACCTCGCGCAGATGCTCCTTTCTTTTAATACTTCCCTGATCTGCTACTGAGTAGGTGGCTGCAACATTTCCCTACGCACCCCTCTCCATTGCCAGCTTGGGGGGGGGAGGGCGGGCTAAATATGGGATATTTCACTGTCATTCCAGTACCAGATCCCAAGACACCAATTATAATTTCTTACTCTTTTACAGACCCGATACACCAAATTGTCTAAGACGGTGCTATGAACCGTCTTCAAAAGCAGGACTTAGAGCCCCCCGTGCCTGGGCTACCTGCAGCTTCAAATAAAGTTATCCTTCACTGGTATTAGCATGCCTCTCCCCTTCCTCCCTTTATGGCCTAAATATCAGGCAACCAGGCACTGAATTGTGACCACAACGGAGGCTAAAACAGCCTGTCTGCAGGTGTGTTTTTGGCCACAGCGCAGAAGCTAATTCGTTCTCGCCTTTCCTGTATGACAACCTTCACAGAATCCCAGGGCTGGAAGGGACCTCGGAGGCCATCTAGTCCAACCCCGTGTCCCAGGACAGGCGTCCTTCTTTATTCCATCCTGGGCAAATGGTGATCTATAATCTTTTATGGAAACAGCAATAAGCATTGAGGCTTCTATACCACCCCACAGCACTTGAGAGCATCTCTGGGGTGGTTTACAACGTCAGCATTATTTGCATATTGCCCCCAACCATCTGGGTCCTCAGTTTACCGACCAGAGAAGAAGGATGGGAGAAAACCATTCCCCAGACGCGATCCAGCCTAGATCAAGGAAGCCCAACCGGATGCAGACCTGGGCGGCATTTATTACTTTGAAATCATGAGGACTTCTGGCCCTGGAGAAACTTCACTGCGATCCAAGCTTTCATTCCAAGCCCCATTTGGGGGGTGGGGGGGGTGGCTTAAGTGTCTCACCTCTGCCCACCTCCTGCCCCTCTGCACCCCAAACTTGCAGCACCAACCCCCCCACACATCAAGGGGGGAGGGGTTCACATCCCCCCAATTTCCAACTCAGCTTTCTACAGGACAGGGAGGACCTCAAAGTGGGGGAGGAGGGGGGGCACTCAGGAATGGCTACCCCACCACAGTTGCAAAGCCAGTCGGGGTGGGGGTTTCAGACATGCTGGGCTTGAGGGTCCCTGAAACTCCCCAAGGAGACATCTGGAGGGTTACAGAGTCAGACCCCCCCCTCCAGTTTCAAAGGGGGGGGTTTCTCCAAAGAGGTCCCACCTGGGGGGGGGACTACAACTCCCAGCAGCCCCCAAGAAGGACACACGCAAAGGGGCGCCTCTGGGAGAAACCCCCCCCTCAGACTGACGATATGGGGGAGGGGGGCTGACAGGCCTTATTATGGGATGGAGCGCCCCCCCTCTCCCCCTCCCCCCTCAGTCCCCGCAAGGAAGATGGCGGCGGGCAGGGTCGCCTTCCCCCCCCCCCTCACCCGGCCCGGTCAGCGCCCCACCTGCAGCTCGGCCCGCTCGGCCTCCCAGCGGCTCTTCTCGGCCTCGAAGCGCGCCCACTCGTGCTGGATGAAGTGCAGGATGCCCGGCAGGCTCAGCTCGCCGCTGCCCGGGGTGGAAGCGGCGGCGGCGGCCCCGCTCGGCGGCGGCGGCAGCAGCGGCGGCGGCGGCGGCGCTTGGTCTCCCCCCGCGGCCTGAAGCGCCTGAGGGGGCGGCGGGGTCCGGGCCGGCGGGGCCCGCTCGGCCTCCATGGGCGACGACAGCAGCGGCGGGGGGGGCGGCGGCGGCGGCGGCTGCTGCCACATCGCGGGCCCGGCCGGCGCGGGAGGAGGAGGAGGACGGACGGAGCCGAGGGGGACGGGAGCGCGCGCGCGGCTGAGGGGCGGGAGGGACGGGGTGCGCGCGCGCCGGCAGGCCGCACTTCCGGCCCGGAGGGAGCCGCGCCGGAAGTGGGCCTGAGGCGCGCGGCAGGGGAGGGGAGGCGGGACCCGCGGCTGCTATGGCGACCGTCTCGCGGGCATCGCGGCCGGCCTGTCCGCCGCTGGGAGGCGCTGCTGCGAGCGAAGGCCTGTGGCCGCGCAAAGGATGACGGGAGCGGCCCACGCTGAGGGTTGAGATGGGGGGGGAGAAAATAGAATCCCCTTCTCACGGCGCGCGGATACGCGTGTCCCCCCCATGAGCGGGTTTTCTGAAGCGGGAGGCGTTATGGTGCCGGGGGAGGCGTAAGTGCCCCGCGTGGAGGCGGACGGGGACCCCCACCCCTCACAGACACTCTGCGGGACACCCCCCCCCCGTGGAATGGGAGGGAGGCCGCCCGGCCGGCCTGGGGAGGGGCGGGGCTTGGGCGGAGCAGGCGTTGCCCCGGCAACGGAGGGCCCAGCGGTGAGGGGAAAGGCCGGCCCTGGCCAGGAAGGGGAAAGGGGGCCTCTGAGCATACGCAGAGGGCGCTCCCGCCATTCTAGTGATTTATCCGCCGCCTTTGGCCCCCGAGGAGGTTTTCAGAGGTCAAAAAAGGGGCTCAAGACGGTCAATACCTGTTATTTGTATTATTTTATATATTATTATTATTATTATTATTATTATTATTATTATTACTATTATTATTATTTAACTTCACATAGACGGATGGGGTCAGATCCATCTAATACAGGGGTATAGGTAGTCCTCCACTTACAACCATTCGTTTAACGACGGTTACCAAGGTACCGTGACCCTGAAAAAAGTGACTTGTGACCGTTTTTTTTTTTATACCCAACTGTGTTCCAACTTTTGGCGATTGGCCCGCATTTAGGACGGTTGCAGTGACCCTGGAACACGTGATCTGGGTTTGCGACCTTCCCGACGGGCTTGGATTCACTTAACAACCGTGCCACGAAAAAGGCTGTAACGCCTGGCTTGCTTAGCAGAGTTGCCTTGCTTAGCAACGGAAATGCTGGCCTCACTTGCGGCCGTATGTCAAGGACTACCTGTACCCCTTCCTCCTCCACCTGTTTTCCCAGCAGCAACAACCCTGTGAGGTGGGCTGGGCTAAGAGAGAGAGGGATCGGCCCAAAGTCACCCGGCCTAAGGCAGAACTAGAACTCCCTGCCGCCTGGTTTCTCAGCCAGCATCTCCGCCACAACGCCATGCCAGCTGTCTCATGAAAATGGAGTTATTTTTTCTTCCGGTGTAATTTGGGGCAACATTTAAAAATCTCCAGGTAGACTACAATCTAAATCCCTTGTTTTTTTTTTTAATTTATCTTTCTGTTTCTTTCTCTCTGCCTACCAGAGGAACTAACATTGGATGGACAAGACTGGAGCTGCAGGACCCTTTGCGGGCCACAGGCCAGGACCCCTCGACCCCCGCCCTAACCTTTCAAGATGCGGGTCACTTTCTGCCAGGGCATCTTGGCCGCCGCCATTGCCATTAACCTACTGATCCTCTACTACATCTCCAGGCTGCAGCAGCAGGTCCTACAGCGGCACAGGGACCACGGCCAGCCCAGCTACCCTCAGCACCTGGGACCCCTCCACCCTGGCATCACCATCCTCATCCGAGACTTTGAAGATTTTGAGAACTACGTCTCCAGCGTGGTGCAGTCTTTCCTGAAGCAGGACCCGGAGCTGCCTGTCCTGGTGGTGGCCGACAGCTTGCCTTACCCTCCCTTGCTTCTTCCCAAGGTGCCCAACGTCCAGCTGGTCGTCCTCAAACCTTCCCCGGCTCAGCCGGCCTACATATCCAGGCCGGAGAATTATGTGAGGACTGAGTATGTGGCCTTGGTACCCGACGGGGTGAGAGTGGATTCTGCGTCGCAGCTGGAGGAGATGCTGGAGGAACTCAAGAGCAGCCAAGGGAAAGTAGAGATGGTGGCAGCTGCAGTCCACTCCCTGCTGCCCTTCCGGTGCCTTAACCTCAAGGTCAATCTCAAGGAATGGACCGCGGAGTACAGCGAGACGCCTCCTGCCTCCAAGCTCTGCACTGCCTTGAAGGGGAAAGTTGTGGTGCTCCTTCGCACCAGGAGTCTCTTCAACCTTTCCATGCCTCTGGCCAAACCTCTGCTGACCTCCCTCTTCATCCAGACGTCTCTGCGAGGATGGGCCATCCGTCTCCTGGACCACCCCTTCTCTCCCTTTCACCTGCCGCTGCTCACCTCCTCCCACAACCAGTGGAAAGCCGATAACCTGGCCAAGTCCAATCAGCTCCAGCTCTTCCGGGATTTTGGCATCAAGCAGGTGATTCTGGAAGACGGCAAGCAGCAGTGGTTTGGATGCGGCAAGGAGACACCGCGGTGTTTCGGCACCATCCACGACGACACGCCGGAATACCTCTACCAGAACCGCTGGACTCCGCCATGCTGCCTCAAAGCCCTGAGGGAAACCACCAAATACGTCATCAACATCTTGGAAATCTCTGGGGTGCGGTACTGGCTGGAGGGGGGAACGCTCCTCGGGGCAGCCCGCCACCAGGACATCATCCCTTGGGATTACGACGTGGACCTGGGAATCTACCTGGAAGATATTCCCAATTGCGAATTGCTCCGGAGCGCCGAGTCGGGTTCCATCGTGGACGAGAAGGGCTTTGTGTGGGAAAAGGCCATCGAGGGAGACTTCTACCGGGTGCAGTACAGTGAGCACAACCATTTGCACGTGGACCTGTGGCCCTTCTACCCCAAGAACGGCATGATGACCAAGGACACCTGGATGGACCATCGGCAAGACGTGGAATTTCCCGAGCATTTTTTAAAGCCCTTGGTGCCCATCGAGTTTGCCGGCTTCGTGGCTTTGGTGCCCAACAATTACCGCAGCTTCCTGGAGCTCAAATTTGGGAAAGGGGTGATTGAAAACCCAGAATACCCAAACCCGGCCCTGAAGAGCATGAATGCGAGGAGATAAGGGGACGCCCACCCTGGGCCCGGCTGCAAAGGGAGAGATCGAGAGGTCTCCCCGAACTAAAATCTTTCATTTGATATGAGTTGGGGACCTGAGTCATTGCCGCGTATAAGGGGAGGGGGTGGCCCATCTACGGCGGGTTTCTCAGCGTCTCTTCAGAACTCAGGGAGATGTTTGCAACACTGGAAGGAGTCAGAGCACTGGCCAGAGGGCCGTTTGTCCTGCATTTTTTTTTCTCCCCAAAACCATCACTCGATGCTTGCAAGCCACACATTCCTAGACTGTGATAGCCAAAATCCGGCATTCTTTATCCTCAGCAGCTGGTGTTCATGGGGAGACTGCCTCTGCTCAACTGTGATTGTTGCATTTGAAAAAAAAAAAAAAAAACGAACACCAGAGAAGACAGCTGTCTTTTAAAATAGGGGTGGTGGGCTGGGGCAGAGGAAAAAAGGGGAGGCCGACGGCTGTTCGTTTTGGCAGGGGGCATCTGGAAAAACAGGTGTAGGCGCTGACTTCCACAAAGTGGCCTAAAAGATCAAAGGTGATTGTTGGACTGGAAAAAGATGATACAGATACACAAACACGCACACGCGCCCCAATTCCGGAACGGGACAAGTCACCACAATCAACTCATCACAGCCAACTCGCTGTGGGAGAACTTGCAGCAGGACGATGTAACAATTCAATTATTTAAATTAATAAACAGTTATTTTAATTTTTGTCATTCACATTTCCTTTCGTCCCTCCTTTTGCATCCTTTCTTTAATGATTGTGATATCAGTGATTATCATTCCTTTCCTTTGATATCAGAGTAACTCATGCTCCTCAGCAAATCGCCCCGTGGCAAATTGTCATAGACACACACTCGCCCCCGATTCAGCCACCTCTTCCCCCAAACGTTTTGAAGAATATTGGCGTGGTGATGCAAACCAGACCTTAGTTTTCCCAGAGAAAGCTAGGAGCTAAGAAAAGTCCGGCTGCTCCAAAGATGGCCACATCCAAGCAGTTGCCTGGCATTTGTGTTGGATTGTGTCCAAACATTTCATGCCAACTTGGCCGGTAAATCTCCAGTCTGTGCCAGGCGGAGGACGGTCGTCCTAGGAATGTCAGAGAAGGGACCTGCACCCTCTTTTCCCTGGTCAGTGGCCACGAGAGCAGGCAGGACCTTTGTCCAAGGCTCAGGAAAAAATTGAAAGGAAAGGCGACTCCCTCTCCTTCAGTCATCCTTCGAATTGCATTCTTTGAAGTTAGGCTCCCGTGGTGGATCCCCTCCAGATGTTCTGGGCAAGAGGGCATGTTGGTCATGGGCCCAAGGACATGAAGAAATGGGAACCGGGCTGGGCCTCCGGCAAACACCCATTTTTTTGGGGGGAAAGGACAGTTTCCTGTTCTGTTCTCCCGTCCTCCTGAAGCCCCCCCCCCATTGGTTTCTATCATATTTGGCCTTCTTCCACAGCTCTCGGGGGCTGTTCCCCCACTTCTAGCTAACAGACGCAAATTGATAAGTGCTAGGACTCAGGCTTGGCATGGCGGATCGTGTTCGATGGTTCTTATCCTGGTTTTAAAAATAAAAACATGCCCCTGTCTTGTAAGGTGGCCGGATTCTTTTTTTAACACTACGAGGGTCTTTTTCTTTCTTCTTTTTTCTTTGGAAAAGAGCCAGTGAGCAGCTTTGTCAAGTCCAGGTCAAAAATGAGCAAAAGATGCTGGATTAGATGCTCGCCAAAGAAAAGAGCACAAATGCCAATGGGCTTATTTTATTTTTAAATAATAATTGAAACGATTGCTAAAGTGCAGTTTGACTTCCAAGTCCAAATTCCCGTGGGGATGCATTAAAATGCCAGATGCATTTGGGGCAGGAGGGGGGCGGGGACAGAAAGCCCGTGGCGAAGTGATTTCCACCCATTTGAATTTCTCTTTCTAATTGGCACATTTGTGGGTTGAACTCAAAAGTGAGTTCAACTCTAGGAAATGGTTCTCCTTTCCCTTCCTTTGCCAATCTGCAAAAATTCCATTTCCATGCAGGATTCTTTTCATTTTCAAAGTTACTGCCATTATACAAGCAATGCTTGACTTACCACCGTTCGCTTAGTGACCGTTCAAAGTCGTAACGGCACTGAAAGAAACCAACCGTTTTTCAGAATTACGATCTTTGCAGCATCCAGTTACGACCTTTGATCACGGGATCAAAATTCAGATGCTTGGCAACGGATTCCTATTTATGACCGTTGCTGTTTATCCCAGTCACGTGATCTCCTTTTGCAACCTTCTGACAAGCCAAGTCTACGGGGAAGCCGGATTCACTTAACAACCAGGTTACTAACTTAACAACTGAGGCGAGAAAGGTCGTAAAATGGGGCAAAACTCACTTAACAAATGTCTCACTTAGCAACAGAAATGTTGGGCTCAATTGTGGTTGTAAGTCAAGGACTACCTCTATGTATACACACCCACGTGTTATGTTTTGCATGCTTGACAACTGGCTCACTTTCAGCCATTTACAGCATCCCACGTGATTTGTGATTTTTTTGGATGCTTTCTGGCCACCCCAAAAATGCCTATTGAGGAAAATAGATTGGGTTAAAAACTACTGAAACAAATGTCAAAAGTTCGAAACCGGTTACCTGATGCCCTGACTTAAACAACCGCAGAGATTTATGACCGTAATTCCTGCCTCAATTATGATCTAAATGGAAGATGATCTGCTTACTGTACTCCTCCAAAGGGCCTTTGAATTCCTGGTGAAGAGCAGTCATCAGTGGGAGGAAGATTTTCGATTAAAGCATCTGTTTTCCGCAGCTGCCTTCTACCCACATACCAGACAGAAGAATTGCAAAAACAGGAACCATCTAGCAATAACTCCATCTTATCTGGCCACTCTGACTTTCTAGTGGATTGGGTAGGGTTTTGAAAAAAAAAAAAAAGGATTCCTGACCATCCACAATCTTAAGAGGCAGAAAATTATTCCAGCTCTTAAATATAAATTAAAATCGAACTCCTGGTCTTTAAAAAAAAAAAAAAAAATCACAAGAGTGTCTGGAAGCCTTTTCTCTTCATTTTACTGAAAGACGTAAACTTTTGAGATTTCCAGCTCTTCATCTTCGCTGCGGTGCTGGGGTCCCCTTGAATTTTGCAACCCGAGTACGAACGCATTTTATTGTAAGGTGTGAGATTTTGAAAATCTCCAGCTCCTTATCTGTGCCGCCATGGTGGGATCCACTGAAATTTTGCAACCCGGGTACGGATCTTTACGGAGTAACTGAAAATGAGCCGAGGGAAATCAAAATCGGAGGAAAAAATGCAGCTTATTTCCTGACCCCCCCTGTTTTAAGTTTATTCAACACGCTAGGCAGGAAAAGGATTATGTGGCAATGTTGCTATCCCTACACAACCTCTCCGATCACCCATCCTGCCTGCTGCGATGCCACATTCCTGCCAGCAGAGATCAGCAGCTGCCGAAGAAGAGCCAACTGGATTTAATTCCAATTTCTACCCTGAAGGTTCATTCTTGAAGGATCATTCTTGCCTGGAAATCCACAGGAAATCCTGCACTGGAACGAGTCAGGAATGTTATGGAGCTCTCGATCCTTCCCAGTTAAGTCTCTAGCAGGAGAAGCCCCAATTTTGCTTAGTTTCTGGGCGCAGTTTGGAAGCAGGGAAGAGGCAGATGAATTTAGCTTTGGAGGAAACCCTGTTGGTTTTTAATGGCTGGCAACAAGAAAGATGCCAGATTGGGCTGGAAGGAGTAAGTGAGCTGCTCTTTTCAAAACTCTCTTTTATGAGTTTTATTGTTTTTATATTCTTGTAAGTCGCCTTGAGTTGCCATGTGCGAATAGGCGGCAATACAAATCTAAGTGATGTCCCAGTGCCTGGAGGCTGTACGGATCTGGATGGGGAGGAACAGACTCAGGCTCAACCCATCCAAGACCGAGTGGCTGTGGTTTCCGACGTCCCGATATAGTCAATTGGTGCCATCACTGACTATTGGGGATGAGTCATTGCCCCCCACGGAGAGGGTTCGCAACTTAGGCGTCCTCTTGGATGCACGGCTGTTTTTAGAAGAACACTTGACGGCTGTGGCCGGGAGGTCTTTTTATCAGGTTCGCCTGATTCGCCAGTTGTGTCCCTTTCTGGATCGGGACTCGTTAAAAATGGTCACTCATGCCCTCGTCACTTCACGCCTGGACTACTGTAATGCTCTCTACATGGGGCTCCCCTTGAGGAGCACCCGGAGGCTCCAGCTGGTCCAGAATGCGGCCGCGCGGGTAGTTATGGGAGCAGCATGGCGCTCCCATGTGGCTCCCCTCCTGCACGAGCTGCACTGGCTCCCTGTGGTCTTCCGGGTGCGCTTCAAGGTCTTAGTTACCACCTTTAGAGCGCTCCATGGCTTAGGACCGGGGTACTTACGAGACCGCCTTCTGCCACCAATAGCCTCTCACCGACCAGTACGCTCCCATAGAGAGGGGCTTCTCAGGGTGCCGTCAGCCAAACAATGTCGACTGGCGGCCCCCAGGGGGAGAGCCTTTTCTGTGAGGGCACCCACCATCTGGAACGAGCTCCCCCCAGAGATACAGAAGATTCCGGATCTGCGCACTTTCCGCCGTGCCCTCAAAACATTCCTGTTTCAGCAGGCCGGCCTGGCCTAACTTTCCCTTTATATTGCTTTTTGATTTTATTTTAAACTGGGATGTCTTGAATTATCTAGGACCAGAATGTTTAGTATATTTTAATTGGTTTTTTTTATTATTAACGTTTGTATTACATGTATTTTTATCGTTCGCTGTTCACCGCCCTGAGTCCCTTAGGAATAGGGCGGTATATAAATTTAATAAATAAATAAATAAATAAATAAATAAAAAAATAAGTGCTCAATGAAGCCACCCATCCAATTAAGATGCCCCATGCTTTTTAGCGTGTTGTTTTTGAGGTTCAGAGTATCAAAATTCCCCTTCTGGGGAGATTTGATTTATTGTTGTATTTCTTTTATAGGCAGTCCTCAAACTTACAGCCATAATTGAGCCTGGATTTACAGTCGCGAGCCATAGTGGTCATTCAGTGGATCACCATGTGCCCATATCTGATTTCTGAAGTCACCTTTTCTGTGGCAGTCGTTAAGCAAACCCATTTTCCTCAAGGGGCCTATTTTGCCAGACAGTGGAAATTAATGTGAGAAACCGGCAAAAGAGCCTTGATAGTACAGTGGACTAAGCACCCTGTTATTAACATCCAGCTGCCTGCAATTACTGCAAGTTCAAATCTCACCAGGCTCAAGGTTGACTCAGCCTTCCATCCTTTCTAAGGTAGGTTAAATGAGGACCCAGTTTGTGGGGGCAATAAGCTGACTTTGTATAAATATACAAAAGGATGAAGGCTATTGCTTAACGCATTGTAAGCCGCCCTGAGTCTCCGGAGAAGGGCGGCATATAAATCAAATTAAAAAAAAAAAAAAACATCAAAAATTATGGTCACGTGACTATGGGGTTCTGCAAATGACCGAAAATTTATCAGGCACCCAGAAGGCAATCCCATGCGTGTGGGCAGCCATTGGAACTTCAAAATCAGGTCATAAATATTTCTGGGGTGGTCGGTCGTAACTTTGGACAGTTGCTAAGCGACTGGTCGTTAAGCGAGGACTGCCTATATTTAGTCCCTCCGTCTCTCTCAGAGCAAAGTTATTTTTGATCCTCTGGGCTGCTCTCGGTCTGAACCTTCAGAAATGTAGCATCTCAAATTGGCCACAGGACTTGAGATGCAGGTCAGATAGCGATAGGATCCGATTCCGAGGATCATTTATAAAGGAATGGAGAGTTGATCTCTTGGGGAAGGCAGCAAAGAGCGGTAGAGAGCCTTGGAAATTGTACCGTTCAGGTATTGCGTGAAAAGTGAGGGGGAAAAAAAAGGCTGAAAATAACCGTGTCTCGACTTTATTTAGTATAACTGGAAACAGGAAGAAACTAGCATAGATTTTCAAGGTTCTGTAATTTTATTCTTCAAGCTTCAGAAGTTGTGGGAGCTTCATCCCTGGAAGCTTTCAAGAAGAGACCCGACTGCCATCTGTCAGACGTGGTGTAGTCTCCTGCTTGGGTGGGGGGTTGGACTAGATGACCTACAAGGTCCCTTCCAACTCTGTTAATGTTAAAGCCGTGTTCCTGAAATCCCTGCCAGGTGTCCCCTTGCTTTGACCCAGCCTGGGTTGGAGGATCCTTGTGAGAAATAGACCCAGATTGTTTGGAAACAATAGTGCCTTATGGGCCTTTGCCAAATCGAGGCCCTCTTCCTCTTTGTCCAGATCAGTTTTCTGAGAAAAACAAACACTGCCACAGGGCAAAGTGCCAGGGCTGTGTGCCCACATCTCCTACCTGCTGTCAGGACTCCAGGTTCCCTTCCTTGCTACCTACGCATGCCTCCCCTACAAGCGTCAGGAGGGGCAAGCTAAGACAATGATGGTTTTTCCCTGTGCCTCAAAGCCTTGCATTTTGTTGTCACGAACAGGCGGGCAACCTGCCAGTTTCTCAGTCTTCCTGCCCTTCAGCTGCTGGGGAAGGAAGGTAGGCAGGCAAGGAGCTGCAGCTGAGCCCCAGCAACATGGAAAATTTGCTTGGTTTTACATCAGAAAGATCTCTCTCGAGTTGCCTTTCTGCAACCCCAAATGCCATACATGAAAAACTCACATCCGAGCAGGCAATCATGATAAAGGAATGATGGAGGGATTGACTCTTCAGGATTCCTCTCTGGACAAGGGAGAGGGCTTGAGATCGCCCACATGTACTCCAAATAGTTGCTCCTCCCAAGGAGACCACAAGAAAGCGGTCTGTTACGGGTTTAGTGCTCTGGGAGATGAGGGAATAAGCTAACCTACTCAAACCAGGTTTGACACTGCTGCATACTTCCTTTTTTATTATCTTTTGGAAATTGCTTAACTGTTTTTCGAATATTTGGAACCTTCAGATGGCAAGTTTAATTGTTCAGATGAGTTTCTTCAATCCTTAGCAAAAGGAACTTTTAAGGACTAATATTAAGGACTTAATGAATATAAAGTTGGTTTATTTGATCAAGTTTAAAATAAATATATTATCTCCGGCAACATTTCATGGACTTTTCCTGGCATCAAGATTAGCTTTTAAGGATTTGTTTATAGATTTAAAAAAAAAAGAGATTTGGGAAGAAGAGGTCATTTCTTTATTTTAAGAGGTGATATTAAGTTCCTAAATGGGCCTGGTGGCTCAGCAGACTGATAGCATTATGATTAACACCAGCTGTCTGCAATTACTGCTGGTTCGAATCTCTCCAAGGCACTAGGTTGACTCAGCCTTCCATCCTTTCTAAGGTAGGTAAATTGAGGACCCAGTTTGTGGGGGCAATAAGCTGACTTTGTATAAATATACAAAAGGATGAAGGCTATTGCTTAACGCATTGTAAGCCGCCCTGAGTCTCCGGAGAAGGGCGGCATATAAATCAAATTTAAAAAAAAAAAATGTGTTCATACTTGTTGTGATGAAGGGGGAAGCCATTTCTTTATGTATTTTTCCTCTTTTAACTATATATATTTTTGTTTTCTGCACTATTTTTTCTGTTCCTTTTTTCAGCTGGCACGAGTTCTCATCTTTTCAACTGAAATGTTCAGTAACATTGCTTTTTTTTCAAAAAAAGAGGAAAACTCAACAGCTCTCCAGAATGCGGGATAGAACAGAGGACTGGCAGGAACCACGGATGCCCAGGTTCGAAAAGGGCGAGATTCTACAGAAACCTCTGCCTCCGAAAAGCGCAGGCAAGCATGACTCAGCAGGCCACGCACAATAGCAGCTGCCTAGTTAACATATCTTGAGTATTAATGACCAGAATCCTGTGATAGGAACCCACCTGCTCATGGCCTCAGCCAGAGAAGCACCCCCGCCCCCGTTTATTGCAAAATAAAAGACAAAACGCTCGCTAAAATCCCAAATACAGCTTTTATTCTGTGCAATGGGGCAGCTGACAGCCCTCTTCAATGTAATCATTTCGGTAAAGCCCAGCCAAGTGCCGGGTGCAAATGCATTATTAGTTGGCCAGTAAAAAAAAAAAACCAGTTTGACCAGTTCCTGCTCCGTTGCACATGGAGTGTCCACCCATCCTAGGGAAACAAAAAACAAACAACAAAAAAAAACATCGCCCCGGATTTTCCAGCTACATAAAACAAGGACTCACGTTCACACACAAACATGGGAGTAAGCCACAGATCCCGGGCTCACAAAACTAGACCCAAATTCTCCCGTTTTTCTCCAAAACTCTCGCCAAGCGGGACCACCCGACACAGCAGCCCCTCTTTTTTTGTCTGGTCTTCTTGCAGCACAGCCCAAACCCTGACCGATCGTTCCAAAATTTCAGAGAACTTGTGATGCACAATGCGCCTTGCCAAGGCCTGGCAGAGCGGCTATTTGCCCTTGGGGTGCCCTTCCAATGCTCAGATCGCATCGCCCAGAGGCAGCTGTTACACATGTGCAAAAGATTGGCTCCAATTCTTTATTTACATGGCTTTCTATCGTGCCTAGCTCTAAGACTTTAGGCCAGGGGTCTCCAACCTTGGCAACTTTCAGACTTGTGGACTTCAACTCCCAGAGTTCCTCAGCCAGCTCTGGGAGTTGAAGTCCACAAGTCTTAAAGTTGCCAAGGTTGGAGACCCCTGATCTAAGCCATTTATACCCTGTGTACAATGGTGCCAGACAATGCCCATTTTCTTCTGCAAATACAGGTAATCCTCAAATTACCACCTTTCATGAATGACTATTCATTTTTGGTACAATGATACACAAAAAAACCCGACTTACACAGATTTTTCACTTACAGCAACCGACTCACATTTACGACGGTGGCGGTGTCCCGTGATCCTCTTTTCCGGCCTTCTGACAAGCGATGTCATTGGGAAAGCCAGATTCACTTAACAACCGGCTGACCGACTTGTCAACTTGTGGCAAGAGAGGGTGTAAAACATGGGGCAAAACTCATTTGACCGCTGTCTCACTTAGCAACGGAAATTTTAAGCTCAATTGTGGTGGTAAATCGAGGATTACCTGCATGGGGGGATACACTGCCCCATAAACACAACTACTGGAGGAATAGCGATCTCTATCCTATCGGAATTTGAACATTTGGCTGCTATTTCCTCCCCTTCCTATCTTGCTCCATCTACATGTGTAAAAGCTGGTCACAAAACTTGGGCAGACCGGAGCATGAGGCTGCCAGCTGCCAACCCCTTGCAGCAAAGTTTAAAGTCTTTCAACCTGTTTGGCACAAAAAAACAACAACCCTGGAATATAGATTTACGAAGAACCACAAGAGGAGAGAACCTTTGGGTGCTCCATTAAAATTTCAGAACCGATTCCTTTCCCGTATTTCTGCTGCGAAACCGAAACAGTCCCCTCTTTCAGAAATAAATTACGACGCAAATCAGCCGTTCCCATCCTAAAACAAAAGGACAATCATCAACAGAAATAAAAAGTACGGGCTGAGGGGAAGACGGTTAAATGAAGTTGGCCATGTCGAAAGGCAGTGAAAAGTTCATCCGTAGGTCCCCGTGTCAGCACATGGAGTGTTATACGAGACGGAAATAAGAAATAGCCATTAAAAATCTCTTCCCCTCCAGTTTCTGCATTTACAAGGGCTGTCGGTTGCCTTGCAAATAATATTCAAGTTTTTTGGATTTGGAAAAAAACAACCACCCATCAACGGAATTAAGATTTAACCCAGTTCATTTCTCGTCCTTCTGGCCTGACAGGCCAGAGAACGTCAAGTAAAGAATGGAAGGAAAACAAACGAGAAATAAAATATAAAACTGAAGACTCTTTCTGCCGGCTTGGTCCAAAATATAAAAATAAATGCAGAGAAAGTTGCACATGAAAGAGAAAACAACAAAAGGATGACTGAGTGATCTGGATAGGTCGATTCGTTCGCTGAATTTTTTCTTCGTTTCTTTGAACTGAATGTCGCCGAAGAGAAACTTCTGGATTTGCAACAGCAGACGTTCCCTTGCTGCTGAATTTTGACAATTGTCACCAAAGCTAGGGAGAAAAATTTGGGATAAATGGAGTGATGATCCCACAGCGTTTGTTGGCATTGAAATTTCCAAATGTACGAATTGCGTGAAGCTCAGAGAAGAAACGGGGGAGGGGGAAGGCTGTGTTTACAGCAAATTCTCAGTAGGAAAGCTCTCCGTTATTAAATCTCCTGTCACCTGGGAAATTCCGATCTTGAGAGACGGACCAAAATTGTGTCTTTTATAGTTCTTTTTTTGGAAAAAAAAGTTCTAAGTTCCTTTCTTGAAGAAAAGTTCTAAAAAAAAATATTTTTTTTGGATAAAAAGAATATCTTCTCCTAAATCGTCTGGATTTTGATGAGTTCAATCACATCACGGATTCTTTTTCGCAAGATTTGTTAGCCTCCAAATGGGCTGGACCATTCTGCTTAATCAGCGGGGACCCCTCCTCTACGCCCTCTGCCTTGCTGGCCACCACGGCCTCCGTCTTAACCTCCAACAGGTCGTCGTTCCCCGTCTGGCCCATTTTCTTCTCCGAGTAGACCTGTAGGAGCCCCGCGCCGAAGGCATCGCCCTCCACGTTGAGGACAGTACACGTCCGGTCTCTGCAAGGGAGGAGAAGGAGGAACCAGGTGTAAGAATGCATGCAAAATAATCCCGTGGAGAGAAGCAGGGAGGAAAGGGGGAGCCCCCCCCCTTCAGAGCATCTTCACCTGCAAAACCAGGGTCAAAAAAGTCCACTGCCTTAGTTAGAACAGGACACAGAAAGATCCCTCATGTGGGGTTCTTGGCACTTTCTCAGCTTGGTTGTTTTCTTGCAGACATTTAATGACCAAACTAGCGAACATCATCAGTGTGAGAAAGGAGGGCGTTTTGCAAAGGAGGAGGAGGAGGAGGATTGTGGGGTCCTGGATGCTCTCTGAGCTTGGTGGTTTTCTTGCAAATGTTTCATGACCCAACTAGGGAACATCATCAGTGCTATAAGAGAGTGGGTTGCACTGATGATGTTGCCTAGTTGGGTAGGGAAATGTCTAGAAGAAAGCTCAGAGAGGAACCCATAGTATTTCCCCTCCTCCTCCTCCTCTTCCCTGCAAACCCCACGCCCTTCTAGCATTGACAATGTTACCTGGTTGGGTAATGAAATGTCTAGAAGACAGCTCAGAGAGCACCAAGGATCACACAGTCCTTCCCTTCCTCCTCCTCCTCCTGCTTTCCACAAACCACGCAGCCTTCTAGCACAGATGATGTTACCTAGTTGGGTCATGAAACGTCTGCAAGGAAACCACCATGCTCAGAGAGCTCCAGGGATCCCGCGTCTCAACCCTGAGTTACAAATATTCTCTTTTATCAGGTCCGTCATGATTGCTACCACTAATGCAGCCAAGGTTTCATGTTCGGCTGTCTGCAATCAGTCTTCCACTTATAACCCTAACAAAGCCTGTCCGTCACAAAACCGGTCACCCGTGCACCTGGCAGCCAACAGAACTTCAGAACCAGGTGAGAGTTCTAATGGGGAGCCCTGCCGTAACTTCAAACGGTCGCTATGAGAACGGTCGTATGTCGAGGACTTCTTGTACAGGTTCCTTCTCCCATTGGGAAGAAAAAGAACGAACTTCCTAAGGCTGCCTTAACCTTCACTCCAATCTCCCAGGGACGGCCTCCCTCAACTCCACCACCCGGTTCCTCCAGCTGCACCAGAAGAGCCTGTCGGAGACCCCCTCCCCTCCCTTTCATTACACAACTTACACACAAACACAACAAGATTCCAAAGGGCAGCTGGACAAGGAACTTTAAGTCCTCCCTTCCAGATTATATCCAAAGGTCAGAGCAGGAGGGGGGGGGCAGCAATGACCCCTTTCCGACCTCTGGACTTCAACTCCCAGAATTCTGGGAGTTGAAGTGCAGAGGTCGGAAAGGGGCCATAGCTGCCCACCCCTCACTCAGAGGCAAAGAGGCCTTGCAAATAGAAAGTCCCAAATCTCACATTACGACTTGTGAAGGATTGCGGAGAACAAGGATCTCTGGAAAGCCCTGAGACCAAGTCTGGATTCTTCTCATGATCTGCCCTCCGGAATCTACCCCCCCCAAAAGACCCCTCCTACACTTCACTTTCCTTGCAGAACTCAAGAAGAAAGTGCAGGTAATTCTCAACTTACAAACAGTTCATTTAGTGACCGTGTGAAGTTACGTCACCGGAAAAAGCCGACTTACAACTGTTTTTCACACTTACGACCATTTCAGCATCCCCCAGTCGTGTAATCCAAATTTGGACGCTTGGCAACCGACTCGTATTTATGACGGTCAGTGTCCGGGGGGAGGGGGGGCTGTTACGTGTTCCCCTTTTGCGATTTGACAAGCGAAGTCGACGGGGAAGCCAGATTCACTTAACGACTGTGGCGAGAAAAGGTCGTAAAACAAGCCGAAACTCACAACTGTCCCACTCGGTAAAAATTTTGGGGTCAATTGTGGTCGTACATCGAGGACTACCTGTAATCCCTTGGACCAGCTGGCCCAGCTCCTCTATGGTTCCACCAGCCTGGAACCATAGAGGAGGTAACCATTAGGGAATCCTGGTTAGTTCCTGATCATGGGCTGTTGCCCAGCTCGCCGGCCATACTTACACAAGCCAATCCACCGCCAGGATGAGCGAGATCTCTTTGGTGGGCAAGCTAATGGCCTCCAGGATGATGGCCAGGGTGAGGACGCCTCCCGCGGGAATCCCAGCTGCTCCCACACTGGACGCCGTCGCTGTGATGCTGTGGTTGAAACCAAGAAGGGCAGAGAAGAAGGTTTAGACATTTAGGCTTTGGGGCAGGTCTTGGTTGAGTGTTTACCACCCCTACCGACCCCCTAACCTCACACCTTCATCTTCCAAGAAATGAAGATATGAACTTTTAGCTATACAATTTGGGATGAAGATCCTTGGAATAGTGTGGGAATAGGAATGGATTTCCAGAGGAAAAACTGCAGACTACAGGAACCATTTGCACCACTCAAAACATCCAAGGGCTTCAACGACCCTCTAAGGCAGTGTTTCTCAACGCTGGCTGGGGGATTTTGGGAGTTGAAGTCCACCCATCTTCAAGCTTCCAAGGTTGAGAAACACTGTTCTAAGGGGTCTCCAACCTTGGCAACTTTAAGACTTCAGCTTTGCTGGCTGAAGAATTCTGGGAGTTGAAGTCCACAAGTTTTAAAGTTGCCAAGGTTGGAGACCCCTGCTCTAAAAGGATGCAAATGATCAGCCCTCTGCAAGGAGTATAAATCCTTCCATTCCCCACCATCCAGTCCGAGCGGAAGAAGCTTCTTGGATGAGAAGTGAAACACGTCTTCAAACGAAAAAACAAGAAAGCGAGCGGCGGGAAGCCAGCCAGGTGTGCTCGGAGGACTATTTATGAACTTGACCAGTTGTGCTTCTTCAGCAGGTCTCAAGTTATGTGAACCTGTTGGCTGCCGGCCCCTCCAGCAGCCGAATCAGAGGAGGCCATGTGGGAGTCAGAGCCAGCATCAAGGCAACCTGGGAGCTCTGAGGGGGAAGAGGGAATGGAGCTGGCAGAGAGAGAGAGACAGAGGCAGAGTCTGGGCCGTCCTTCAGCCCTCCGATGGAGAGTCAACAGCCCCCAGGTCTGGAGGTGGCTGGTGAGGAGGAGGAGGAACAGCTGGGCCCAGTGCCTGACATGTGGATGCATAGAAGGCAGAGGAGAGGAGAGCAGTGGAAATCTATGGGCTGGTCCTTGGGACGGAAGAGCCACTGCTGCTAGCGAAGCCCCACCCTAGCTCTGGGGATAAAAGGCAGGGGCCGAGATGAATAGATGTGGCAGACCACTATTCATCTTCCAGCCAGATGGACTTGTTAGCCTGAGAGTGAAACTTTTTGCTGGGGCTTCTGGCGCTCCTAATAAAGGAATCTTTAAGCTAACTTCAGAAGGTTTCTCATGTTTGGGGAGCTGAGTCAGAACACCTGGCTTAGTATCAGGTATGAAAGACACCGCCGGCGGCCTTTGCAAGAGGCTGGAGGAGGCTATTCTGCAGGAGAAGAAAAATAACTAATATTTAATTTTAACTGGGTGGCCACCTTTCTTCTAGTCGGGACCTTTTTTCCACCAAATTTCAGCCTTTGAGGTTCCATCCTGAATTTCTCCAGATCCTGTGATTTCAACGTGTCTAATTAAAGTCTGCTATTCCAAGAAACTATTTTATTTTGGGGGTGGGTGGGGAATGTGTCTTTCCATCACCACGTGTCCCGAAGCAACCTCTACTTATGAATTTCTCCTTTGTTTCTGGGGGATCCTCATGACTCTGTTTCTGCCGACAGGATTACAGCCCGTTAAAATTTTAATATCGGACTCATTTCTCACGGAGAGAAACGAGCAGCCGAGGTTCCTTGGAAGGACAGCTCCAACCTCCCCAATCGTTTAAAGAGGTATTATTACTGTATTTTTCGGACTATAAGACACACTTTTTTTTCTCCCAAAAGGGGGTGAAAATGTCTGTGCATTTTATAGACCGAATGTTGCCGCTGGCTGTTTTTTAGCCTCTGCATGCCCCTTTTTTGGGCCTTTTTCAGGCCCATTTTCAGCCCGTTTCGAAGCTTTTTTTCAGCCCGTTTCAAGGCTTTTTTCAGCCCTGTTTCAAGGCTTTTTTCAGCCTGTTTGTGAGGCTTTTCTCAGCCCATTTTCAAGGCGCTTTTAGGCCCTTTTCGAAGCTTTTTTGGCCCATTTTTGAGGATTTTTTCGGCCGAAAACAGGCCAGAAAAAGCCTCACAAATGGGCTGGAAAAAGCCTAGAAAACAGGCCGAAAAAAAGGCTGGAAAAGGGCTGAAAAAAGGCCCGAAAAAAGGAGGCCAAAAACTTTTTTTTGTTGTTTTCCTCTTCTAAATTTAGGTGCGTCTTATAGTCCAAAAAGTATGGTATATTTTATTAAATTTATAGGTTGCCCATTTGATTGTCCGGAGTTTCATCATCTCTTCTTGATAAACTTTCCAGAATATTGCAAGGTTTGGAGAAGTCACAAGATAGGAAGAATTTTAAACGGGGGAACATCAGGGCTTGCTTACACAACCATGTAATCATGGTTTGTTTCTAACCATGTTGATTTGAATCATCACCGATTGCATCGTAGTTATGAGTTAAGATTGCTGTGATGAGTTAAAGCAGTGATTCTCAACCTAGGTAGCTTTAAGATATGTGGATTTCAACTCCCAGAATTCCCCAGTGAATTCTGGGTGTTGAAGTCCATATATCTTAAAGCTGCCAACGTCGAGAAATACAGTATTAGACTAAAGTTAACATCTGATCTTGGATGAACTTGGTCCAGAAAGCCATAAACTCTTGCAAAAACAAACTCTTGACTTCACTCTATGTAGCTTTAACAATACTCACAGGATCGTGATGACTTGGATGAAGTTGAGGGAGACGTTGTTGAGCTGGGCGATGAAGACAGCGGCCACGCACTGGAACAGGGCCGCCCCGTCCATGTTGACGGTGGCCCCGATGGGCAGGATGAAGCGGCTGATGTGCTTGGAGACGCCGTTGTTCTCCTCGACGCACTTCATCATCAGGGGCAACGTGGCAGAGCTGTGGGGAGGAAGCCACAGGGATGGAATGGGCCATCAAGGCCTCCTGAGAGGTTCCTTTGGGTATCTGAAGGACCTGCCACCTCATCCTGCCTTCAAAACATCCCTCCCCATAATCTGTTCTTGAGCACCCAGTCAGCATCTGGGACCCCCGGATTCATCCAGGATAGCAGATTCAGTGATCTTCCTGGAGAAAACAGGACGTTCTCAACAGGGGCACCTACGTGCTCTAAATCGACTCAAAGCAGGCCTTCAAGGTCGCCCCAAGGACGCAAAGCATATTGGGGTGTTCATGGGGTGTTCAAAGAAGGCAAGATGGCGGCTGCAGTATCACCCAATTGAAGCTACTGCGTTTTTATTAGCATCTGCCTGGACGCCAGAAGGCCAAAGTGAGCTAATTCTGGGGATATATAACACCATCAGTGCTAGAAAGGAGAAGGGTTTGCTCTCTATTTATTTACAAGTTGCTTGCCCTAGACTACAGAGCAACTTCCACTCCCTTCTAGCCCTGATGATGTTATATAGTTGGGTCATGAAATGTCTGCAAGAAAACCCTCAAGCTCACAGAGCACCAAGAACTCCACAGTTGTTGTCGTCTTCCTCCTCCTCCTCCCTCCAAACTCCACTCCTTTCTGACACTGTTACCTAGTTGGGTCATGAAATGTCTGCAAGAAAACCACAGAGGACACAACAGACCCTTTCCTCCCTCCTTCTCCTGTCCACAATCCTCCCCTTCTAGCACTGATAATGTTACCTAGTCGGGTCATGAAACGTCCGCAAGAAAACCCCCAAGCTCAGAGAGCCTCAAGGACCCCACAGTTCAACCCCAAGCTACAAATATTCCCTTCTGTGGGTCTTGACGTGAAGCCTGCATCCCAAACATACATCTTCTTGTATGGTTCTCCATCCATCCCACCCACCTCCTGCCCTTCTGCTGGCCTTTGAATACCTGGAGGATGTCCCGAAGGCGGTGGCCAAGGGAGTGAAGATGCCCCACAGGAAGCGGTAGGGGTTCCGGCGGGTTAAGACGAAGTAGATCCCCGGGAGAACCAGCAGCCCGTGGATGGCGTGGCCCACCAGGCAGCAGCAGATGTATTTGCCCAGGCTGGTGAAGAGAAGGACCACGTCTTCCATCTCCACGATCTTGCCGGCCACCAGAAACATGATACCCAAGGGAGCATACCTGGCGAGGAGAAGAGGCTGTCAGCCCAGCTGGAGAGCCAGTCCCAGGTCAGAGGTCCAAGGCTGGAGGGAAGGAAGCTGGGGCCGTCAACTGTAACCCAGGGGTTCCCAACTTCCAGTCCGTGAACCGGCACCGGGCCATGGCATGTCAGAAAACGGGTCGTGCGAAGAAGCAAAGCCCCATCCGTGGGATGCCAGCAACACGCCAAACCACGACCCCTCCAGTCCCTGGATAAATCTTTCTACACGGAACCGGTCTCCGGTAACCAAAAAGTTGGGGGCCGTGGCTGTAACCCACCTTGCAATTCTGCCCAGAGACAGAAAACCCAATTTTGGTTAATTTTTTAACTAACAAAAATCACCCCATTCTTGGTTCATTTTGAACGTTTAAAGTTTTTGTATTTTTGTCATTTGACCATGAGGTGGGGCAGCATAGACATGGAAATAGTTTTTAAATTTAATTGAGTTTTAACCCTAATTTGAAAAGACCCTGGGACATTAAATGTGAGCCAGTTGCCAAGTATCTGGATTTTGATCACAGGACCATGGGGATGCTGCAACCGTCGTAAGTGTGAAAAACGGTTATATGATACTTTTTTCAGTGCTATTGTAACTTCAGTCACTAAATGAACCGTTCTAAGTTGAGGACTACTTATACCACGCTAGGATATAGCCAGACCCCAACTGCAACATTTGCTGGCTTGGTTGCCTCACAAAATGTTGGGCTGTAAAGTGGCTTGTTTGGGCTTAGTGTCTTGTGGGAATACAGACTGCAAACCATGATTACAGTTTTGGCCAAGATTTGCTAACCTTGCTAGAAACTCCTGGTCCCTCTGAAGCAGTGTTTCTCAACCTTGGTAGCTTGAAGATGGGTGGACTTCAACTCCCAGAATCCCCCAGCCAGCACTGCTGGCTGGGGGATTCTGGGAGTTGAAGTCCACCCATCTTCAAGCTACCAAGGTTGAGAAACACTGCTCTGGAGATTGGGAAGGGCTGGATGAAGGGACTGAGTCAGCCCACCTAATTGCAGGCTAACTAATTATTCAGTCAACAGTGGGGAAACAAGCAAATTCAGCCTCTGGATAAACTGGGATTAGGCCCTAATTCTCAGTCCAAGAAAGCTTCGCAAGATTATAGAAACTCGATCAAACCACCAAACCCCACCTCAAGTTTCTAGTCCATCTGGCTGCAGGCAAAAACCACCCAGCCCCATTTCAGAACTCAAAGGGATGAGAGGGGCCAGGATTGGACCCCTCTCCTGCGTCAAAGAATACAGAACATGGCAAGAAGGCGTACAGTTGCAAAGGCTTCCAGCCTTAAACCCCTGATGTGAACTCAAAAGATTCCTTTATTAGGAGCGCCAGCAGCCCCGGCAAAAAGTTTCTCTTTCACTGCAGGCTAACAGGTCTGTCTGGCAGGGAGCTGAATAGTTGTCTGCCACATCTATTCTTCTCCATTCCCTGCCTTTTATCCCCAGAGCTAGGGTGCAGCAGTGGCTCTTCCCTCCCAAGGACCGGCCCATAGATTTCCACTGCTCTCCTCTCCTCTGCCTTCTGTGCATCCGCGCGTCAGGCACTGGACCCAGCTGTTCCTCCTCTTCCTCCTCAGCCACCTCCAGACCTGGGAGCTGTTGACTCTCCATCTGAGGGCTGACGGATGGCCCAGACTCTGCCTCTGTCTCTCTCTTCCCCCTTGGAGCTCTCAGGTTGCCTTGATGCTGACCCCGACTCCCACATGGCCTCCTCCTTCTCCTCCTCTGATTCAGCTGATTCAGACCACAACAGTCAACCAGCACTGGAATTACCCAGATTTGAGCAGGAAAGGGTCCCAAACCCTGAATTCAGGGCCTCGAAAGGGGCTTTGACTCACGATTTTTGTGGCCCGGAAGAAGGTCCATTTGAGCAGTATCCTTACCACATAATCCAAGAAACCAGGATCATGGTGGCTTCGTTGAAGGAGTTGAAGAACTTGATCAGGTTCTCCCCTTCGGGGCCAAGCTTCCTCAGGGCAATCCCAAAGACGATGGCGAAGACCACCAGGCCGAGGATGTTCATGCCTTCCACCTCCTTGCCCACGGGCTCCTGGTTGCAGAAGAGAGAAAACCATCAGCGCAGCCCGAAAACTGGAGGTGGGGAACGATGGACCGTTTAGGACTCGTGGACTTCAACTCCCGGGATTCCTGAGCCAGCCATGAGCTCACTGCTCGACTTATTTTAACAGATTAACGAAGTTGGAAGGGACTTTATAGGTCATCTAGTCCAATCTCCCACCCAAGCAAGTTGTCCTCACCCAGCTCCCCAAACACGACCAACCCTCTGAAGTTAACTCCAAGATTTTTTCATTAGGAGTGCCAACAGCCCCAACAAAAACTTTCTCTCTTACCGCAGGCTAACAAATTCGTCTGGCCAGGAGATGAATAGTTGTCTGCCACACCTATTCATCTCCGTCCCCTGCCTTTTATCCCCCGAGCTAGGATGGGGCCTCGCTAGCAGTGGTGGCTCTTCCGTCCCAAGGACCGGCCCATAGATTTCCACTACTCTACTCTCCTCTGCCTTCTGCGCATCCGCGCGTCAGGTATTGGACCTAGCTGTTTCTCCTCTTCCTCCTCAGCCACCTCCAGACCTGGGGGCTGTTGACTCCCCATCTGAGGGTTGATGGACGGCCCAGGCTCCTCCTGTCCCTCTCTCTGCCAGCTCCATTCCCTCTTCCCCCTCGGAGCTCTCAGGTTACCTTGATGCTGGCCCTAACCCCCATGCCTCCTCCTCCTCCTCCTCCTCCTTTGATTCGGCTGCTGGAGGGGCCGGCGGCCAATAGGCCACAACACAAGTTGACCTGCACATTCATGTCAATGTGTGCTGGCCCACCACTTGTGCAAGTCAAGCTGAACCCGCTCACGTGGCCAGTTTCCAAATTGGCCTCGGCCCAGTAGTGGGACGCAGCCCGGGGTTGGGGACCCCTGCCTTACACTACACAACATTCTTGGGGTTTTTTTTTTTTACCATCAGAACTGCCTTGTTTGTGGATTCGGTTTCATTCATAAATTCTGCCACACTGACGAGACCCGTGTTATTCTGTTTCTTGTCTTCTTCATAGATGGTTGCGTACTAAGAAGGAAAACACAACAGATTTTCTTGTTTTCGCTGCGCTTTCTCCAGGAAACAGGATTTGGGGATGGGAGAGACACACCCCGGCAACTATATCATGAATGGGCAGATCTTTCCTGGTGACTCTTGTTGTGCCAACCGCATGCCCTCACAAGACCCAATATGCCCAGGGCAGGAGGCCCACACCACATAATATCTGGATAAAAAATAAAGCCACCACTCCTTTGAGCAAAGTTGCCTTTGTTGATTCAGGCTTGGAATTTACACAAACTGGCAGACAAAAGCTTTGCCCAACTAATCGGTGCCAAGAAAGAAAAAAAAAAATCTCCTTTGCCACTTTGCATTGATTTCTGGGATGGAAGGAAGAAAAAGAGATAAACCATTTGTCGTTTCTGCCTTTAATGAAAAGCAAAATCAACCAGCATATTTATCTCTCGAAAGGACACAGGATTGCACCACTAAGAAGGCAGGAGGGGCTTGGACAATGAGAAGTTAATGCCAGGACAAAACTGTTACAGTCAGCAAAAAGTCCATCCGGGGTCCAGAAATTGGCCTTTTAATTTAACGCGGCTATTAAAAATTAAGCCAAACTGACTCACTGACCTGTGTACCAAAAAAAAAAAAAAAGGGATGAGATATCAGATTTTTAAATGATTAGGCAATAGAGGGGTCTTGAGCAGGAGTTTTTGAGAGGGTGGGGAATACAACATCTCGCCCGCCCATCGACCCACCCACCCCCTTGTCTGTCAAAACAGAAACTGCGCTTTTTCCCCTCTTGCATTCTAGACAAGATGAGCAACACATAAATCAGATAGCTAGATAGCTAGAAAGAGTTAGATAGCTAGCCTAGATAGAGAGAGAGGGAGAGAGAGGGAGAGATGTAGTTAAATAGATAGAGATAGCTAGAAATAGTTAGATAGCTAGCCTAGATAGAGATAGCTAGCTAGTTAAATAGATAGCTAGAGATAGCTAGATAGATATCCTTCCTCCAAACAGAGGGGTAAGGAAATCCTCGTCTCTGGATGCATTTTGAATTTAAATTTAATTTTTAACTCTTTTATTTTTGATTGCGACTTTTTTATTGCAATAGTTATGTGTAGCGGGTTTTATGTCTGTTTGTCCACCGTCAGGTCGCTCCATCAGGGAAATGGGTGATCTCTAAATATGATAAACAAACATCCTCAATTAACTGTCCCGGACCATCTCGATGGCCAAAGGGAGATTTTTCTCATCCTCCCACTTTTTCTGGAGAAGAGGCTTCGGAAAACCTCTGACTAACACTTCCAAGTAACTCTTTTTTTCAGGAAAGGCCACGTTAATAAGTCACCCGGGGTCACAGAGGCAGCCTGTGCTGCCGTCATAAGATGTGGTGACAGCCCCCAATTTAGTTCTTTCCACAGAGCGTCTGAACGGGATCGGCTCAAATAACAGGATATCTTTTTGTCTCAGTCCCAGCCCCAGAACATCAGAGCAGCTGTTGCCACACGAGTCCTTTTCCTCTTTCGCACAACCCTTTGCTGCAGGTTCATTTATTATTTTTAATTTATTCGTCTACTGATTACGTGTCTCCATCACCCTTCTCACCTAACCGACTCTGGGCAGTTTACAACATCACAATGTAAAACCATAGTAATATCTAAATAAAACTCTAGATTAAAACAGGTGAAAACTCAAGTGGAAATGAGAATTCAGATAAGAAAGAAAAGAAAGAAAGAAAGAAAGAAAGAAAGAAAGAAAGAAAGAAAGAAAGAAAGAAAGAAAGAAAGGAGGGAGAGAGGGAGGGAGAAAGAGAAAGAGAAAGAGAAAGAAAAAGAAAGGAGAAAGACAAAGAAAGAAAAAGAGGGAGGGAGGGAGAGAGAGAAAGAAAAAAAAGAAAGGAAAGGAGAAAGAAAGAAAGAACGAATGAACTCACCGATCGGAATGCAGCAGTCACCAAGTTGGAAGGGAAAATGTTCCTGGATAAGAAAAGAAGAGATGAGGAGGCATCTGTGAGAACGCTGGCATTCTTAATTATCTATTTAATTTATATGCTGCTGTTTGTGATATGGACAGTACATATACATTCAATACATATCCATACACACACACACACACACACACACACACACAAAAAGACCTTCACTTATGACTGGGGAGTTCTGGGAGTTGAAGTCCATACTGCTTACAACTGCCAAGGTTGGGAAACACCATTGGGTAGAGACGTTGGGGATTCTCCCCAGCTGGATCAGAGCCACAAAGAACTCAAATCCAGCCCCAGAAATTCAGAACTATCACTCATCATGTAACCTGGTTTAACAAATGAAACCTCTGCAAGCCAGCCGCCCAGCTCAGAGAGCACCGAGGACCCCACGACTCAACCCTGAGCTACAAAGATTCTCTCCTCTTGGGGGTCCAGAAAGTGGGGTGTCCATGCCACCTCCTTCTTCTGGCTCCTGATGTTCTCTCTCCCTTTTAGCCACCATAGCTAACAGCTGAGCCCCTTCCAAGGTTGGCATTGTGCAACCTCAAACTGTACTTTTCCTGCCTCCACACCTGTTGTTCCCTTGTCCATTTCTGGCGACCATGTCAACCCAGGAGCCAAGATGCTTGCTGGCCTTGCAGTCACAGGAGCATAGCTTCACCAAGAATAGACTGCTGGACTGTCTTAACCCCGCAGAGATCAGGTATCATGGAGTTAAACTTTACTGGCCAAAATCTGGGCTTGGACTGCTGCCCATCTCATCACCCCCACCCCCACACCCCCCTTCTGACTCCTCTCCTTCGTCCGGTTCTGGACATGACACCACCAGAGGACAACCTAAGATCAAACTTTCATTCCCCAAAGCCAAAAATAATCAGCTGGCTTCTCTCTTTCCGAAAGGAACACATTGTGCCTTTGGCACCAGAAGCCACCAAAGGAAAGTTCTGGAGAACATCTGAGAGAACAGGGTTCTCCCAACTTGGCGCCTGTATGACTTGTGGATTTCCAACTCTCAGAATTCCATGGCTGGCTGGGGAATTCTGAGAGTTGAAGTCCACAAGTCTTAAAGGCACTGAGTTTGGAGACCCCCGTCATAGAACGTAGAATCATAGGGTTGGAAGGGATTTTGGAGGTCTTCCTAGTCCAGGACTCTCCAACCTTGGCAACTTTAAAACTCGTGGACTTCAACTCCCAGAGTTCCTCAGTCAGAGCTGTTTCTATTTGTGTGTTCTTATTCTGGCTGTACACTGCCCTGAGTCCTTCGGGAGAAGGGCGGTATATAAATTCAAATAAATAAATAAATAAATAAATAAATAAATACCCGTTGCACAAGGTTGTGCGTACCAATAAAGGAGAATATTTGTAGCTCTGTGTTGAACGGAGGGGTCCTTGGCGCTTTCTGAGCTCGGCTGCTTTCTTGCAGACGTTTTATTACCCAAGTAGGTAACATCATCAGTGCTATACGGTAGCAACCAAGTTCAGAGAGCATCAAGAGCCTCATAGTTGTCATCTTCCTCTTTCTCCACTCTGCAAACTTCACTCCCCCTTGTAGCCCTGATGATGTTACCTAGTTGGGTCAGGAAACGTCTGCAAGAAAACAAGCAAACTCAAGAGAGCACCCAGAACCCCTTAAGGTCACGAGTTGCTGAGCAAGCCCACCTGACTGGGCTCATCCAAACCTCTCAGCCATACCCAGTCTGGCCACGTACAAGCCAGCTTCCGCAGGAAGGTCGAATGTGGAGTACAAAGCTGGCCAGTTCCTCTTGGATCTGGAGGTTGTGTTGACCTCCAGCCATCGGGCATTTCTCTCCCCTCCCCAAACCTCTACAATTCCCAGACTACATGGTAGTAAAGCAGTCACGAGGGCTGGTCCTCTGCCTGAATTGCTGGCCATTCATTTTTATGTTCGGCTCTTCCGGATGTGCATGTGTGTAAATAACAGCTTGGCTTATCCTTGTCTGCAAGGATTTGAAAGTCTATTTATTATTAAACCTGTTGGCTGCCCGTCTTAAATTGGATGCTTGCAAATCAAGACCAAGAGTCGTTTCACTCATCTTTTTTCATGGAAAAAGTGACTTATGACCGTTTTTCACACAGAGGACGCATGGTCACGTGGTCAAAATTCGGACGCTTGGCCAACTGACTCATATTTATGACAGCTGCAATGTCCCGGGGTTACGTTATTCCCTTTTGCGACCTTCTGACAAGCAAAGCCAATGGGAACATTAGATTAGCTGGGGGGAAAAACCTCACTTAACTGCATCGCTTAGGAACAGAAATTTTGGGCTCAATTATGGTCATAAGTCAAGGACTATATATTTTGTGGAGCTTTGTTGGGTTCTGTTTAGCCCCCCCCAGAGCAAAATTTGCTGCAGAATGACCTTGCCACCCACGGGCCTTCCGTCCGGGTGGGGGCATCAACCAGGCCTCTCTGCTCGTCCAGTTTCTCCCTGCCCACCCCCAAGCCTGCAACTTTAATTTTTAATTTTAATTTCAAGGTTTCTGCACAACAACTCACACATAACTGTGCAAACTAGAAAAACATGGCAAGTGCTTTGAAGAGAGAGGGTCTCATAAAAGAGGGGGGGCAAGGTTCTTTGCAACCCACCCCCCCAGGAGGTTTTCATTGTGCTGAAATCCAGCACTGCAAAAAAAAAAAAATTTGGGGGTGGAACCCAATAAAAAACGTAAACATTTGCCTTAAACAAACCCAAACTTCTTCTCTCAAAAACTGCAAAAATCAATAATTTTTTTTTAAGCAAGCAATTCAGGCCTGCCTATCTTTCTTCTCTCCCTTGCGGTTTTTTGTTATTCCCCCCGCAATGAATGCTATCTGCATTTTCCCCAAAGCTCCCCAGCTTACTCAATGCACTGAATGCAACTCAAAGACTTTTTCTGTTTACTGAAAAAAATGTCTGCAAATCTGAAACTATTTGCTTTTTGGTCTTGAAATAACCCCCATCATAAATGAGACTTTTTTTTAATGCAGGTTTCGGGAAGAAGAGGAAAAAGGTCTTAGAGAGAGAGGTGGGGGGGAAAAAACCCAGCCGACTTCCCCACTGGCGAAGAAACTCAACAACAAGGAAATGTTGCATCAGATTTGGCGGCAAGACGGGGCCCCTTGCAACGCCCATCTGCAAAGGAAAAAAAACGGCCAGAAGCAGGAAAAAAAAATCTTGTTGCAGGTGAAGGATTCCATTCACGACATCGGATCACTTTAGCTAAATCTTTCCTGCCTCTCAAGATTTTTTTAAAAGCTGTTTCTCTTCCTGCACCAGAGGTCAACATGACAGATTTATAAACCACATTTTCCATCATGCTAAACTTGGAAATTCTGACTTTTGTCTAGTAGGTGTAGCCGAAGGGTCTGGTGGCTGTGAGCTGCCCAAAGGGGAAGGAAACTGTTTGAGTAGGTGGGATATGAAAATTCTTAAGGATGAGAGGCTGGTCAGATCAAGCCATGTATCATTGCCGTTATATCACAGTACGAGCAATATTATTTAAGGTATTATTTAAACAGGAAAAAAAAAAACCCTGAATTGCAAAAGCCACACGTGTGCAAATTTCCGCATTGAACTCTCTAAATTATCAAGGGAAGCAAAATCTGAATTCTCAAAAGGAAGTCTTATTTTTTCCGCCAAGGTTCAGGCTCGCTGGCATTTTGCAAACAAAGATGTGTGGACTTAACCATCTGTCTTCACTTCCATTCCTCAGAAGCTCTGGAGAAAATTGTAGAAAGGGTCTTCTAAGGCATTCTTCCGAAGTCCCAGAATTCTCAGCTGGCTAGGGAATTCTGGGAATTCGTATCTGCCTATCCTAGGGCAAAGCTGTTCCAGACAGGCCTGGTGGATGATTCAAGTGAAAGGCGACTGGCAAATTGTGGTTTTGGAGAAAATCGTTGGTTGCTAAATGGGTTTTTAGAGCAGTTTTCCAAGACGCTTGAAGGGAAAACTTGAGCCCGGGACACGCAAGAGCCAAGTTGCAAGTCCTGGCATCTCTCAAAACAAGAACCAGAGTTTAAAATTTTGCTGGAAGATGTGTAAATCATCACCCACACCAGGTTTTTCTGCCTCGAGGGACTGCCAAGCATCTTTGTTCACAACACGAGATGAAATCCAGAAAGATGCTCAAAGACAGAACAGTGTTTCTTGAAGTTGGCCGCTTGAAGATGGGGGGACTTCAAGTCCCAGAATTCCCCAGGCTGGGGAATTCTGGGACTTGAAGTCCTCCCATCTTCAAGCAGCCAACTTCAAGAAACACTGTCTTAAAATCTCAACGGCAGAAAACTGGATTCCTGTACCTGGAATCTTCCCATACCATTAAGATGGCCCTGGGAAAAAATATGAAATATTCTAACGTCTGCCTAATCTCATTTTATTATTTTATAGTTCTTAACCGTCTCTTTCTCTCCGTCAGAGACGGACGAGACAATCAATTAAAAACCAGCCTTAAAATCGGCCTCATTTAAGATGAAGAAGCATACAAATGATAAAAAAGAAACCCCATTTCAAAAGGCGAAACATTTATCAAAAGATTCGGTAGCCCCCTTCCCTAGGTTACCCCCATAGGGGCTGAGCCAAGGGAATACGCAGCCTGTGGTGCCAACTTTGAAATAAACCAGGACTCAAGTCAGTCTATCCGTTGCCAGGGTTTTTATAACTGGGTTCTTTTTTGACTTTCCACTGGGTTGTTGGCGGGATATGCGAGCAGCTGTTACGACAGGGCTTCCCAAACTTGGGGGTGGAATTACTGCAAATTTTGTAAAAAGTGGTTTTTTTTTTCCTCCTTTAGGCAATGAGACACAAACAAGCAGTGTTGCTCAATTGCAACAGGGATGTTGGAAATTAACTTAAAAGGGATTTAAGTTTCCTCCATGGCAGGAGGAAACCAAGACAAGTTGGCTTATGGCCACAAATGGTTAGAAGAGACCCCCACACCCATGCCTGCCCCCCCCCCCCCGAAAGGATCTTTCAAAGGAACAGTTGGTTCTTGGGAGAGCGGGAGGACAGGGCAGATTTGAGGTTGCAAGCCAGGATCCCAAAAGTGATCTGCTTCCCTCTTACGTCTCTCGCCTGCCTCCCACCCCAAATATTTCGTCAGAAGCCATGTCCTTTACGAAAAAGGCTGTTGGGGTGGGGCGACTGGCCTTCAGAGAACATTCTGTACCATGTCTGGGCGTGTGTAAGGGGTGGGGGGGCAACAGACTACGATCAATGACCTTTTAAGGAGAGCCCAGGATGCCCTGGGAAACCAAGTTCTCCAGGAAACCAGGAAAGCCGGTCTCTCTTTCTAATTTTGCATCCTGGAAAATGCCAGCTTTTTAACTGCACGGAGGGGTGGAGCTGATGGGGAGGGGGCAGAAAACTCTAGGGAAGGGAAGGGAAGGGAGGGACCAAGCACCAGCCCTCCGGGGACCCCCAGCTAGCCGACTGGACAACGCAACTTGAGTGGGCAGAACTGGCTCTGCCCTTTGTGGTTAGTTGAACCGGGCTCAACCTCCGATTAACAGAATCCAGTTTGATGATGCAATTGTCCCAGAGGATTGTGTGAATGCTGCAGTTTTCTTGAGAAAAAGGGACTGATAACTGCCCGGCCCGGATACGGATACGACAGGGGAAGTCCCACAGCTCGGAAATGCTCATTGCGTGGCTCAGTCTAACGTGGCCTTTTGATTCAGTCTTTTTCCGTATGTTGCAGGGCTCACTAGCTGAGCTCAGCCCCCCCAACGCAAAGCATCCTCGTGCGTGCCGGATCTACGTTTTATTTTTACTGGCCAAGACACAAAGGCTCATTCACACATGCACACACGCCTTCATTCATACACACACATCCACCTCGGGGGTTGGGTCTCCAAAGTGAGCATCGCACCCAGGAGACCCCGGCCACAATCCAGACCAGCAGCCTGCAGGACACCAGGACGTCTCCTTTATAGTTGGGGAGCAGGGAGCGATCTCCCTCCCCTGCCTGATTTTTGCAGATGTGCAGGCAGCGGCTCCCCAACATCTGGGAAGCCCTGAAGATGTCGGTCCATGGAGGCTGTCCGTCATCCAGGTCATGGCCATCAGGTTCTTTTCCAAAAGGCAACTGGACTTTCTTGGGGTTTTTTTTTGTTTTTTGGAAAACGTGTCGCTTATTTTCACAAACTGAAGATGCTTCTTGGATGAGAAGCAAAACGTTTCCCTCCACCCCCCCAAAAAAGGAAAAAAAGTCCAGTTGCCTTTTGGAAAACCACCCCTGAAGGTGAGGATGAGGGCTAGGGGATCTAAAACTGGGGTCTCCCAACCTTGGCAGACTTCAACTCCCAGAATTCCCAAAGCGAAGGTGGATGGGGAATTCTGGGACTTTGAGTCCACCGGGCTTAAAGGGGCCAAGGTCGCAGACCCCCCCCCCCCGATGTAAAAGGAAGCCTTCGGGTTGCCCGGGGGAAGAAGCCTCTTACGCCCGGGTTCAGCCTCGCTGGCATCCCGCTCGGGCTCTCTCTCACCTGACCAGGTCGAGGAAGGAGTCGACCACCTCCTTCCGTCCGGGCACTCCGTCCTGGTCGCCGTACTTGGCCAGGCTGGGGTCGGCGGCGCCGGCGCCGGGCTGGATGGCGAAAGCCATGCCGACGCCGATGGAGGAAGCCAGCAAGGTGGTCAGGAGGAAGAAGAGCATGGCCCAGCCGCCCAGCCGGCCCAGGACGGCCGGGTCGAGGCTGGCGGCTCCGGCCACCAGGCTGCAGACCACCAGCGGCAGGATGATCATCTTCAGCAGGCGCAGCAGCAGCTCCCCCGGGAAGGAGAAGAGCTGCACCTCGGCGGCGCTCAGCCCGCCCGGCCGCCGCACCGCCAGCCCCAGCGCCACGCCGGCCACCACGCCCGACACCGTCAGCAGCACCAGCAGGTTGGCCCGCAGGCAGCCCCGCACCCGCCAGCCCCGGCCGGGCAGCTTCCCCGACGCCCCGCCGATGTCCCCGTTGGACGCGCTCTTGGTGGCCGTCATCGCCTCGGGCTCTCCGGCTGGGCGCACGTGGCTCGCTGGCTCGCTGGGCTCGGCTCCGCTCCGCTGCAGCTCAGCTCAGCCCGTCCCGTCCAGGCGGCTTCTGCTGGCCCCGCGCGCCCCGCCGCTGCCTTTTATAGCCTTCGTCAGCCGCCGAGGGGAGGGGGAGGGAGAGAGGGGGCCTCGGATTGGCTGAGCCCAGAGTCAGCTTCTGGGTGGGGGGGGAGAGAAAGGCGAGACCTGGGTTGAAAGAAGAAGCGGGACGGGGAGGGGCTGGGGGGGGAGGGGAAGGGGCGGGGCGGTTGCGTCAGCCTGCAGCTCCGGGCTGTGGCTCCGGCTGGGGGTGGGGGGGGTGGAGGTGTGTGTGTGGGGGGGGCGAATGGGAGGGACTGTGGACACCTGGGCCTGCCAGGTGCGCTCAGCAACAGGTCCCATCAGCCCCATCCAGAGGGAACCCAGCCCTAACCAGGGATGGGCGTCCGGCTTCAGAACAGCTGCGGGCACCCACATCTGGAGGGCACCCACCTCTAGTCTCCCAGAGGGGTGTAGACTACAACGGCCCTCATCCCCTGCCAGGACACCGACATTTGGAGGGCACCAATTGGAGACTCCGGTCTTCCAGTGAGGAAGACTACAACGTCCCTCATCCCCTGCCAGGACACCGACATTTGGAGGGCATCAACTAGAGACTCCGGTCTTCCAGTGAAGAAGACTACAACATCCCTCATCCCCTGCCAGGACACCGACATTTGGAGGGCACCAACTGGAGACTCCGGTCTTCCAGTGAGGAAGACTACAATGTCCCTCATCCCCTGCTAGGACATCGACATTTGGAGGGCACCAACTGGAGACTCCGGTCTTCCAGTGAGGAAGACTACAACGTCCCTCATCCCCTGCCAGGACACCGACATTTGGAGGGCACCAACTGGAGACTCTGGTCTTCCAGTGAAGAAGACTACAACATCCCTCATCCCCTGCCAGGACACCGACATTTGGAGGGCATCAACTGGAGACTCTGGTCTTCCAGTGAAGAAGACTACAACATCCCTCATCCCCTGCCAGGACACCGACATTTGGAGGGCATCAACTGGAGACTCCGGTCTTCCAGTGAAGAAGATTACAACATCCCTCATCCCCTGCCAGGACACCGACATTTGGAGGGCATCAACTGGGGACTCCAGTTTTCCAGAGGGGAAGACTACAATGTCCCTCATCCCCTGCCAGGACACCAACATTTGGAGGGCACCAACTGGGGACTTGTGTTTTCCAGTGAGGAAGACTACAACCTCCCTCATCCCCTTCCAGGGCATCAACATGTGATGCCTACCAGCTGGGGACTCTGGTCCTCCAGACGTGTGGACTACCACATCCCTTCTCCCCTGCCAGAGAGTTCCCCATTCCTTTTCCTTCCTAGCCCAAATACACTGAAAGGAGCCAGCTGAGTAAAGGGGCGTTTTTGCCAGAGGTGTAGACTACAAAACCCTTCATTCCCTGCCAGGGCACCAACATCTGGAATACACCACCTGGAGACTCCAGTCCTCCACAGCTGTGGACTCTGGCATTCTGGCCAGAGGTTATATTTCAGGAACGCTCCAGCTGTGGTCTGCAGAAGTCCAACAGGTAGAGTCCCTTCTTATTGGTGGACTTCTGCCTTAATTTCCCCAATGCATGCAGAGATGGGATTGCAGACACCTTTAGCCTGGCACCATCCACCCCTCTTAATGTTGCCAAAGTTGGGAAAACACTGGTTTAGATTTTAGGGGTTGTCTCCTCCAAATTCTCAGGTTCAGCATCGATAATCCCAAAGCATCTAAAACCTCATAGATTTGGGAGATCGGTTGCAATAAATGGCTATTAAACTGTTAGGATACCAAGGGAATTAGAGATTTAGAACCAAAAATAATGGGATTAGTCGTATATCCACCTGTCCTTAACCACGCATTAACTGTAGACGGTATTCGAAGTAGAAAATTAGCCTATTAGAAGAAACCATTTTTACACGCTGCGGGTGATCAAAAGATTACACAGCGTGAACAACTTCAGAAAAATGAGAGTTTTCACCCACTATTTACACAGCCAGAAACGCATGTCAAGGACAGGCTGTCTGCAACCTACATATAGTACCATAAAAGAACATAATAAAATTTGGACCAATCGTGATTGAGTTGTAGATCGGTTATCATATTAAACCCTGTAACCTTTTAACAGAAATCTGCCAATAAAAACTCTCTGGATTGCCTACCCCTACTGGAATTCAGACGTTAGAATAACTCTGTCTGGGAAAAAAAAAATTAAACCAAATGAGGAAATATTTACATACAGGTAGTCCTCGACTTACGACCACAATTGAGTCCAAAATTTCCATTGCTAAACAAGACAACTGGTGAATTTTGCCCCATTTTACAACCATTCTTGCCACGCTTGTTAAGTGAATCACTGCTGGAGTTCAGTTAGTCACACCGTTGTTAAGTGAAACCGGCTTCCCCATTGACTTTGCTCGTCAGGAGGTCGCAAAAGGGGATCATGTAACTCCAGGACCATCATAAATACGAGTCAGTTGCCAAGTGTCTGAATTTGGATCACGTGACTCTGGAGATGCTGCAATGGTTGTAAGAGTGAAAACTGGTCATAAGTCACTTTTTTCAGTGTCGTAACTTCCGTCATTAAACGAACCATTGTAAGTTGAGGACTTAGCTGTACTCCGTAAAATCTGCTAGATTTCCCAACTATTTTTCTTTCTTCTTTGTTCTCAGGGAAAGCAAACAAAATAACGAAGCCACAACGGACACTTTTCTCGCCTGTTTACAAGTATTTTTGTCTGTATTAAAACCATGTGTTGGGTTATATAAGGGACTCGTTTATGTAACCGGTAATTTTAGACCCCCAGATCCTTGGGTGTCCCTTTGCATAAGTGGACGGAAAAATTTTGCATGGCTGAAACGTTCTCCTCTCCCCATCCGAAGCCTCTGGCTTTGTGCATTTGCATTCTTCTCACGAATTTCCTCCTGGTTCAGAAGAACCATTGGCGTCCTCCAAAAACGGCTCGTCTGCCTTGGCTAGAAGCAAACAGATGTGCTTCACCAGTGGTCTCAACCTTGGCAACTTGAAGACTTGTGGACTTCCATTTTCAGAATTCCTCAGCCAGCAAAGCTGGCTGAGGAATTCTGGAAATGAAAGTCCACAAGTCTTCAAGTTGCCAAGGTTGGAGATCCCTGTGCTAGATTTTAATTCTGATCCTGCAGGACCATGACTGCGGTGGCAATGTCCCTGCTGACGGGAAACAATGGGGGTTGACATCCAACCCATCTGGAGGGCTCCAAGTTGAGGGAGGTTTTCACAGCTGTTGCAACCAAAGCTGAAGAACTTCTACTTTTGACTTCGTCTCGATGTCTTGTTAGGTATGTCTAGTTTCATGATTAGGTAGACATGATAGCAGTGTTCCAATATCTTAAGGGGCTGTCACCCAAAAAAATTATCCAATGGACCTTTGGAGTGGAGAGGAAGGGGTCAACCTGTTCTCCAAAGCACCTGAAAGCAGGACAAGAAGCAATGGATGGAAACTAACCAAGGAAAGGAGCAACTTAGAACTAAGGAGAAATTTCCTGACAATCAGAACAATTAACTCGTGGAACAGCTGGCCACCAGAAGTTGTGGATACTTCAACACTGGAGATTTTCACGAAATCATTTGTCTAAAATGGTATAGGGTATAGGTTGGACTAGAAGACCTCCAAGATCCCTTCCCATGCTATTATTCTGTCCAACCCATCTGGAGAGTTCCAAGTTGAGGGAAGCCTTCACAGATATTGCAACCAAGGGTGAGGAACCTCTACTTTTGGCTTTGTCTCTTCCTCGCTGTCTTTCCCCCTCATCTTTTTTGTCTTGAGAAGCCACAGGTGAAGGAAAGACCTCCACAGCTTGATCTCCTGTGCCTCCACTCTCCCCTGATTCCTGCCCAACCATCAGTCACAGCTTCTTCCCAGCAGAAGGTATCTCCTGGTATGGGATCCAGTTCCTTCAGAAGATCCACCAAGAATGAGAAGAGACATTGCAGATTTGACTGGGCCATTTCAAATCCAAGGCACCAAGCTGCTGAGATGCTCTCCCAGAGAGGAACAAAGCACACAGAGATGCGAACCAGGAGTTTGGGTACCTGTTGCCATGGAGACCTTTCTCCATCAACGCAGATGCCTGGAGAATAAGACCTGGTGCCTGGAGCGGGGGGGGGGGGGGAGAGTTGTGACAGCAAGGATGGGGGTGGGTGAGAATAGATCAGAAGGTCCTTTTCATGATGATTGATGGCTTTGGAGAGATGGGATGGGTGATGGATCTGTCTGGCTTTGTTCAAAGCAGAGGGCTTCACGGCACAAAGTTTTATTTTGTAGCAGATGTTTCTAAACTTAACCCAGTTTGCAAAGTTTGTGCTGTGTTGGTTTAAACTAAAAAGTTTGCAGAAATTCACCGAGGTTAGAGCTGTTCTTGGTCATTGGCCAGAAAGTAAACTTGCTCAGAACAGTGTTTTCCCAGCCTTGGCCACTTTATAAGATATGTGGACTTCACATATCCCAGAATTCTGCTATGCTGGCTGGGGAATTCTGGGAGTTGAAGTCCACCCATCATAAAGTGGCCAAGATTGAGGAAAAAAAGGTAGCCCGTGAATTAGAATAGAATAGAATAGAATAGAATAGAATAGAATAGAATAGAATAGAATAGAATAGAATAGAATAGAATAGAATAGAATAGAATAGAATAGAATAGAATTTTTTGGCCAAGTGTGATTGGACACACAAGGAATTTGTCTTGGTGCATACGCTCTTGGTGTATATAAAAGAAAAAAGACGTTATTATTATGATCACAATTGAGCCCAGAATTTCTGTTGCTCTGTGAGAGAGTTAAGTGAGAGTTGCCCCATTTTACAACATCTCTTCCCATGGTTGTTAAGTGAATCTGGCTTCCCCATTGACTTGGCTTGTCAGAAAGTCGCAAAAGGGGGCTCGCGTGATACCTCAACCGTCATAAATATGGGGCAGTCGCCAAGCGTCTGAATTTCGATCACATGATGGGGATTTTGCAACGGTCGTAAGTGAGAAAAACAATCCTGAGTCCTTTTTTTAGTGTCGTCGTAACTTTGAATGGTCACTAAATGAACTGTTGTAAGTGGAGGACTACCTGAATTGCACCAGTTGGGAACGGGGTTGGACTAGAAGACCTCCAGCGTCCCTTCCACCTTGACTTACAGCCTTTCGTTTAGCGACTGCTCAAAGTTACAACAGCACTGACAAAAAGGAACTTAGGCCTGGTCCTCACACTTACGACCGTCACAAATTCCCCACGGCCACTCAATAAAAATCCAGGCGCTTGTAACCAGCCTAATATATTTACAAGAGTTGCAACATCCCAGAATCACCTGACTGCAACTTTGCAATCTTCCCGGCAAAGTCAACGGGGGACGTTGGGTTCGCTTAACGACCACGTGACTCACTTACCAATTGCAGTGATTCGCTTAGCAACCGTGGCAAAAAGAAAAAGGGAAGCGATAAAATCAGACGCGACTCGCTTAGCAACCGCTTTCCTCAGCCATGGAAATTCCGGTTTCCCCTTGTGGTTGTAAGTCGAGGACTACCTGCATTCACCTGTCTGGGTTGGTTACTTTAAAAGAGGTTCCTGGGATCTTGCCAAGCTGGCCGACTCCAGACACAGGCAACCCTTTGACAGGCTGACCTCTGCGTTCCTCTGCGGGTCAGGGAGGCTCTGAACTTTGTGGCTCGTCAGCCAGGAAAGATGAGTCGGCAACCACCACGTGCCTCACAAAGTCAGCCATGCGCAAATAAAACTGACGGGGAGAATTCTTCACTTCCCGATCTGGATCCCGAGACTGATTTTTCCTCCCCCTGCTTAAAGGTTTGGGCTCCAGCTGGATCCCTTCCATCGCAGCCCATCAGGAGAAGTTCATCGAGGCCATCGGGTCAAACTTTGGAATTTGCTACCCAGATTGGGTTGCTGACTAGTCTGCCCTTCAAACCTGGGTCGGGCCAATTGAGAAGGACAGGGTTGGAACGGAAGGGACCTCCGAGGTCTTCTAGCCCAACCCTCTTCTCAAAGCAGGAGACCCTGTGCCAGGGATGTCCAACCTTGGCAGCTTTTAAGACCTCTGGACTTCAGTGGCTTCAACATGGCTGGCTGGGGAATTCTGGGACTTGCGGACTTAAAAGTTGCCAAGGTTGGACATCCCTGCCCGCTGCCATTTCGGACAAATGGTTGCTCTGTCTCTTCTTGAAAACCTCAAATGTTAGGGAGGGAAGGAGGGAAGAAAGCAAAATAACAGGAAAACAGAAGTGGAATGGAGCTGTTCAAGCTGGAGACCTTATACCAGCGATGGCTAACGTTTTCTGGACCGAGTGCCCAAAGCATGCCCGAACCCCCAAAATGCAATGCACGTGTGGCCCCCATGTATGGGCCCCACATGTGCCCCGCCCCATGCATGTGCGTGCAGCCCCCCCACGCATGCACACGTGGCCCCCCGCACACACCCCACCCCCACATATGCATGCATGCCCCTCGCACACGCCTCACCCCCTGCTCATCAGAGACCAGCTGGCTGGCGGGAGGCGCGCATGCATGCACGGCGGAGCTGATCTGGGCCGACGGCTCGTGTGCCCACAGAGAGGGTGCTGTGTGCCACCTCTGGCACGCGTGCCATAGGTTCGCCATCACGCCCTAAACCATTTCAGACAAGTGGATGTCCAGTCCCTTCTTGAAAAACCTCCTATGATGAAGCACCAACTTCTGGTGTCAAGATGTTCCACTGGTTAATTGTTCTCATTGCTAGGAATTTCCTCCTTAGTTGCAGGTTGCTTCTCTCCTTGAATAGTTTCCATTCCGTTGCTTCTTGTCCTGCCTTCGGGTGCTTTGGAGAATATTTTGACCCCCTCTTCTTTGGGGGCAGCCCCTCAAATATTGGAAGACTGCTTTCATGTCCCCCCTAGGCCTTCTCTTTGTCAGACTAGCCATTCTCAATCCCTGCAACCCTTCTTCGTATAGTAAGTTTATTTCTGGTCTCCATTGCGACAGTCGTACATCGAGGACTACCTGGAGAAGCCGTTTCCCAGGTCGGTGGGAAAACTGCAAAGGCCAAAGGAGGAGAGGAAACGAAATGGGGTAATCTTCCTGGGAGATCTTATCCTCTTCTGCAAGAGATCCTGCCCAGGTGGGAAAAGGCCCAGAATTCCCCGGAGGGCCCCGCGTGTCTCCCCGCCTGCATTCTGACAACAGTTACGCAAAGTCTTGTAATTGCTGGCTTTGCCTTCGCTTGGGGGACATTTTTTTCTCCCTCGGCAAGCCGTGGCAGGAATCCTTTGTATTTTTTCATCACTGCAGGAATGTGGCTGGCCTGCCAATGCCCCCCCCCACCACAGCCCTCCGGCTTCTCTTGAGCGCCTTTGTCTTTGGGGGGGGGGGGCAAAGAGGAGCCGGAAATTCACATTTCATCCAGGCCTTTTGATCCCAGGCGAATCGAGACCCGTTCGCTCCCTCGCAGCCACCTGTCCGCGCGAGACGCTCCTGGACAAGAGGTGCAGCTTTGCCTCAACACTGGGCTGTTTGCAAGGGCAGCAAAGGCATGCCCGCCCCCCCGGGGGGAGATCAGGGCAGGGAGGGGCTCGGGCTTGCCTGGACTTAGGTGTTCAAAGGACGCAGACCGCCGATGTGCTGGAACAGCCTGGGCTGCTTACGGCAAGGAGCAAACCTGAGATGGAAAAAAAAACACCCATCAGCAACCGACAGTAATAATCTGTAATGCGGATGGATGGATCATAGGATAAAACGCAGGTAATGGAAGATACAGCTCGTTTGGAAGGGAGGGTGAGGTTTGCAGCATGTGGAACCCCTGAGCATGTGCAAAGGGGGCCCATAGTAGTAGTAGCAGTGGTGGTAGCAGTAGTAATTCTTCTTCTTCTTCTTCTTCTTCTTCTTCTTCTTCTTCTTCTTCTTCTTCTTCTTCTTCTTCTTCTTCTTCTTCTTCTTCTTCTTCTTCTTCTTCTTCTTCTTCTTCTTCTTCTTCTTCTCCCTCCCCTTCACCTCTTCCCCTTCACCTCTCTTCCCCTCCCCCTCTCCTCCTCCCTCTCCTCCTCCTCCTCTCAACCAACCACAATGCCCTTTCAATCGATCTTTTACAACCATACAACCAACAGCATCAAATAAAACAAAACTCAGGACAGTGATACTGCTGGGGACATTCTTCTTTTAAAAATTGTGTATATGGTAGAAGGGGCACCACCAGGAAATGCCTTTCTCTGCCCTTGGGTGCCTTCAGCTCCTTTCTTAAGTCGAAACTCACCTGGGCACCTTTCTCACCTGAGGGCATCGCTAAAGGTCAGTGCCTGGCAGAGAACAGGCTGTGCCACATCACCCTTTCATCATCCCACCGGCTCCTTTGCCTGCAGAAAAGGTATTTGCTACCTGAGCTTGGCCTCCAGCTGCCCTCCCCCTCTGCTGGGAACAGGTTGATCGGGTAAGGTTTGCAGAGTGCCCGGCCGGTTGGTCAAGCGCTGTACCAGCCTCCGAGTGCTCCGGACATCTTGTCATGGAGTTATCGCTTGGTGGCCCACCGGTTTGTGCCAGCATAAATTGTTTGCGGTTACAACTGAGTCAACTCACTATGGATAAGCCAATGCGGTGATTTACTGCCATTCTTGCTGATTGGTGGGAAGTTTTGGGAGATGCGGATTTCGCCATCTTGTTCTTCTGTCCTTTCGTTGCCCAACTGGTTGTTTTTTTAAAAAAAATATTTTTAATTCACTAAAAGCAAAGAAATAAGGCACAAAATCGTAAAGCAGAGGTCTTCAAACTTGGGAGCTTTAAGACTTGTGGACTTCAGTTCCCAGAATTCTCCAGGAGCTGAAGTCCACAAGTCTTAAAAGCTCCCAAGTTTGAAGACCTCTGTTGTAAAGGAAGGAGTGGAAAACTGAAAAAAAGAGGAACAGAAATTGCCTGTTTTGTTTCTGTTATTTTGTGTTTTGTTTGATGCATTGTGAGCTGCCCGGAGTTGTTTCGGGTCAGTTCCCACTTCGCCCACCCAACTTTCTCAGGCTTCCAAACATCCCTCGTAAACGCCCAACCCCGAGGCTGCTGTAGGCGGTGCTGTTTTAACCAGTGACACCCTGTAAAGCTCAGCCTTTACTCCAGTTTGCAATACGCTGTGATGATAAACATCCCAGTAAAAGTTTATTGCGCACATCTCATGCTTGTTTTCCTAAAGGCGGCAGAGCAAGGATGTCCAACCTTGGCAACTTTGAGGACTTCTGAACTTCAATTCCCAGAATGATGGGAGTTGAAGTCCATGGGACTTAAACTGGGCAAGATTGGATACGATTGCGATAGACCAGAGCTGTCAAACTCGATTTCATTGAGGGCTGCATCAGGGTTGTGTTTGACCTTGGTGGGGTGGGGGCCAGGGTGGACGTGGCCAGCTCAACATCACTTGTGTTGGGTGCCTGTGGTGGCTGAGTTCCCAAGCTCCGTTTTCTGCTGCCACAGCTCCTGCAACCCTCTGCCAGTGAAAACAGGCTCCCGAGCTCTGTTTTCGGCTACCACGGCCTCCTGCAACCCTCTGCCAGTGAAAACAGGCTCCCGAGCTCCGTTTTCGGCTACCATGGCGTCCTGCAACCCTCTGCCAGTGAAAACAGGCTCCCGAGTTCCGTTTTCGGCTACCATGGCGTCCTGCAACCCTCTGCCAGTGAAAACAGGCTCCCGAGTTCCGTTTTCAGCTACCATGGCCTCCTGCAACCCTCTGCCAGTGAAAACAGGCTCCCGAGCTCTGTTTTCGGCTACCACGGCCTCCTGCAACCCTCTGCCGGTGAAAACAGGCTCCCGAGCTCCGTTTTCGGCTACCATGGCGTCCTGCAACCCTCTGCCAGTGAAAACAGGCTCCCGAGCTCTGTTTTCGGCTACCACAGCCTCCTGCAACCCTCTGCCAGTGAAAACAGGCTCCCGAGTTCCGTTTTCGGCTACCATGGCGTCCTGCAACCCTCTGCCAGTGAAAACAGAGCTCGGGAGGGCCGCGCACGGCCCTCCCGAGTTCCGTTTTCACTGGCAGAGGGTTGCAGGAGGCCGTGGTGGCCGAAAACGGAGCTCGGGAGCCTGTTTTCACTGGCAGAAGCACCACAGGCCAGTCCTTCGCTGTTTCCAGGGTGCCCCCGTGGGCCAGATCTAAGCACTCCATGGGCCAGATCCGGACGTGGGCCTTGAGTTTGACCCCTGCTATAGAATCACACCGCACAAATAAAAAAGCAGCTCGCAAAACAGCAGCTGTTCTTCCCCCCTGCCTAGAAAAGGATCTCCCCAACCCACATTTTTCCTTTGGGGTGCTCCCAGGAGGGGCAAAGGAAGTGGGCACATTTTAGCTTCCATGCACAGAGCAGCTGCCAATCTTCCCTTCTCAAGGAATGAACGCTTATTCAACGCACAGATCCCGCGCCTCCATGGACGCTGTTTCTTAGCCATGCCCCTTAGCATGCCCGGTTATGGCCGATGGTTAGGGGAGCCCAACAAAATGCCTCTCTCCTCTTTTTCGAGATTGCCCAGGTGCAGATGAGGGTTTCCCTTTTCTCTTCCGCTGCGGCTGCCGTTATTTTTCTCTGTGGTTGCATCAGCCAGGCGAGGAAGTGGGAGGGGTGCTTGCTCAGGGCCACGACAGAGTCCTCCCCCCTTGCATCACCAGCCTGCCGAAATCGTGGCCCCAAAGCAGAACACAGAATTGTAGGGCTGGAAGGGAGCTGAGAGATCTTCTAGTCCAGCCCCCTGCTCAAAGCAGGCCACCTTACACCATTACGAACAAGTGGAAGCCCAGTCTCTTCTTGAAAACTTCCAGTGATGGGAGCACCTGCAACTCCTGGAGACAAGCTCTTAATTATTCTGTCGGGAAATTTCTCCTTAATTCTAGAATAACAGAGTTGGAAGGACCCCAGAGATCTACTAGTCGAGGGGTCTGCAACCTTAAACACTCAGAGAGCCATTTGGATCTATTTCCCACAGAAAAGAAAACACCGGGAGCCACAAAACCCTTCCCGGGCGTGACTATTTCCTCAGCGGCCACAAAACTAGCATATGTGGTTGAATTAAAGATTCCATTTTCTTCTGAAACTTTTCTTTTCTTGGATTTATCCATGGTTGGCCTACTGGGGGTCGAAAAGCTTAATAAATTGTGTCGGTGAGTGTTGCACATTGGCAGTTGTGATGCATAGCCAACTACAGTTGGTCCAGAATGCAGCTGCGCGAGCTGTCGTGGGTGCACCTAGGTACACCCACATTACACCAATTCTCCGCGAACTGCACTGGCTCCCTATTGGTCTCCGGTCACAATTCAAGGTGTTGGTTATTACCTTTAAAGCCCTACATGGCTCAGGGCCAGGTTATCTTCGAGACCGCCTTCTGCCGCATAGCTCCCAGTGACCGGTAAGATCCCACAGAGTTGGTCTCCTCCGGGTCCCGTCAGCTAAACAATGCCAGCTGGCGGGTCCGCGGGGGAGGGCCTTCTCTGTGGCTGCCCCGGCTCTCTGGAACCAGTTTCCTCCTGAGATCCAGACGATCCCCACCCTATTGGCCTTCCGGAAAGCGGTGAAGACCTGGCTCTTCTGGCAGGCCTGGGGCCGTTGATCTTGCTGTTGCAATCTTGCGAGATCCGGCCATGAATGGTGTGCATGGGCTTTTAATGTTTTTAAAATGTTTTTAAATATTTTTTCTATGTTTGCATTATTTTTGCTGTAAGCCGCCCAGAGTCCCTTGGGAGTTGGGCGGCATAGAAATGCGATAAATTAAATTAAATTAAATTAAATTAAATTAAATTAAATTTTGAGCTACAGGGAGCCACAGCAGCGGGATGAAAGAGCCACACGCGGCTCCAGAGCCGCAGGTTGCTGACCCCGGTACTAGTCCAACCTGCTGCTCAAGCAGGAGACCCTATGCCATTTCAGACAAATGTTTGTCCAATCTCTTCTGGGAAACCTCCAGTGTTGGGAGCACCCACAACTTCCAATCTCTTCTTAAAAACTTCCACTGGTTGATTGTTCTCCCTGTCAGGAGGTTCCTCCCTGTCAGGAGTTCCAGGTTGCTTCTCCCCTCGATTCGTTTCCACCCGTTGCTTCTTGTCCTGCCTTCGGGACGGGGGCTTTGGGTGCCATCAGGGGGTTTGCAAAGTCTGGGCAACCACACCAACAGGTTGCCTGCAACGTTGCAGGCGTATACAAAACAGAGCTTCGTGATCCAGAGCCCAGGAAGGCTGGTGGTTTGCGTTCTGCTTGGCAAGTTGTGTAAACTGGTGCGGGCGGCGAAGCAAACCTGCAACCCCAGGCAGTTGTGGGTTGACGAGCCACGGTTTCACAGACGATTTCAAAGAGTGGTTCCATTTCTAGCATCGGGGAGTTAGGAAAGGCTGTCCCGTTGCTTGGCGGATGCACTCGAGATCCTGGCCTGTTCTCCCACCTCATCGCTGGGTTTGCTTTGCCAATAAAAGGCCGCGTCTGTTTTCAGGTAGAACCGGCTGATCAACAAACATTGTTACCTGGAAGTGGACCTTGCCAAGAAGCCAGGATTAAAGGGGGCAGTGCAGGCTCTCCCTCCCTCCCTTGTTAGCAGCATCCTTGGGGGAATCTTCCCTAGACATGCAGGGAGCTTTTTAAAAAGAGGTGCTTGAAAAAACAGACTAGATCCCAGACAAGGGCTGAACAAGAGCTACCTATGCATGCATCTATTATCCGTCTGTCTCTTATCTATAACCTATATCTATCTGTCTGCATCATGTTTCTCTACCAATACTCTCTCTGTTAGCTATCATCTATGTCTATCACCAATTTTCCATCTCTCTCATCTGTTTCTACGTTATTTATCTATTTATCAATAATTTATCTCTTTTCCTGTGTCATCTATCTGTATTCTCTCTCCCTCCCTCCTTCACTCTCATCTATTTATATTTTAAAACTGCCCATTTCCTCCACAGAGAATAACAATGCTGTATATGAAGATATTTATATGCACGGCAGCTGTGACTGGTTCTTTAAATTGGGTATTTCCCCCTGCTGATGAGCGAAAGACGGCCTTGGCTTCAGCCCAGCTGCCTCTTCCTAGGAAGGGACTTTGCTGGGGGCTTCCCCTGATCATTTCCTGAATTCGTTGCCCTGCAGAGTGTTTGGCCCACTGCCTTGACAACAGCATCGCTCAATCTCAGTGACTTTAAGATATATGGACTTCAGTTCCCAGAATTCCCCAGTCAGGAGACGGCAAGTTCTAGTCCCACCGTAAGTATGAAAGCCAGCTGGGTGATATTGGACCAATCACCAGGAGACCATGAGTTCTAGTCCCATGTTAGGCACGAAAGCCAGCTGGGTGACTTTGGCCAATTGCTAGGAGACGGTGAATTCTAGTCCCACCTTAGCCAGGAAAGCCAGCTGGGTGACTTTGGACCTCTCTCTCAATGCAAAACCACCTTACAAAATTGTTGTTGTGGGGAAAACAGGAGGAGGAAGGAATGTTATGCAAATCTTGCTGCCTTGTGCTACTCATAAAACTTACAAAGTAATAACGGCAGGATAAAAGTCGAATAAATAAAATAGAATAATGCATCAAACCAAGAGGAAATGCACTTTTGCTTGGCCCTGTCATTTATAAAAAAAAAATGGAACTGTTATCGTTTCTAAAGTAAATGCTTAACATACGCGCTAAATGGAAAATTATAAGCTGTTTCGACACTAGGTAAGCAGCTAACAGCTAAATGTCAGGGTAGAGGAAACACAAAGATTAAAAATAGAGCTTAGGCTAGCAAAAACTAGGTTATGGTTAAACTGGTGACGTGGCCCAGGTGAGGGGGCTTTTGGGGGGAAGCAGGTACCATACAAGGTAGATGTCTTTGATAGGATGCTGTGTCAAAGGGGGGAGCAAACTTGTGTAAAGGAGGATAAAAAGCTTTGCAAACACGTGAATACATTCTTTCCTGCTTCCAAGTTATTGTCTCAAGTAGTTCCGCCTGCAACCTCGTACTGTTTCTAACAGCCTTGAACTTAAACCTAGTCTAGACCATCTTGGCTTGTTCAAATCGTGGGGATTGGATGGGATGCGTGAAGCAGGCTGAAATACCTCCAGCTCCGGGTAGGGTAGGCAAAGAATTAAAAAGCGCCCCCTGGTGGCCAACAATCCTCCACCTGAGCAAACCTGGTGGCCGGTCGCCAGGTAGAAGGACGGAGCTGGCTGATAGCCAGAGGGCATCTTAGGTTTGGCCACCTTCCTTACTAATGCAGAGGTAACACGGAAGGCAATTTGCCGTCCCAGGTAGGCATTTTACAGCCAAGTGGAGCCTCCTGATGAAAAATACCTTTCATAGAGGCAAAAGTCGGATCATTCCAACCTCGGAACAGTTCTACAATTGCTGGATTTGCATGCAAAGACTGGACTACTGTAATGCTCTCTACATGGGGCTCCCCTTGAGGAGCACTCGGAGGCTCCAACTGGCGCAGAGTGCAGCCGCGCGGGTGGTGATGGGAGCGACGTGGCGCTCCCATGTAACGCCCCTCCTGCGCGAGCTGCACTGGCTCCCGGTGGTCTTCCGAGTGCGCTTCAAGGTTTTGGTTATCACCTTTAGAGCGCTCCATGGCTTAGGACCTGGTTATCTACGGGACCGCCTGCTACCACCAACAGCCTCCCACCGACCAGTACGCTCCCATAGAGAGGGGCTCCTCCGGGTGCCGTCGGCCAAACAATGTCGACTGGCGGCCCCCAGGGGGAGAGCCTTCTCTGTGGGGGCACCTACGATCTGTAACGAGCTCCCCCCCGAGATACGGAGGATTCCGGATCTGCGTACCTTCCGTCGCACGCTTAAGACGTTCCTATTCCAGCAAGCCGGCCTGACCTAAACTTCTCCGCTTTTAAATGGGAATTTTAAATTTGGTTTTAAATTATTGGGGTTTTAAATATGGTTCAGCCAAATTTATTTAATTTGTTTTATCTCTATTTTAAATTTTGTACTTTCATGTTTTATTTTTATGGCTGTTCACCGCCCTGAGTCCTTCGGGAGTAGGGCGGTATACAAATTCAATAAATACAAATACGAATACAAATACACACCTGCCTGGTCTGTGGCACACAATATTATATTATGAGGAACAATATAAGAGTAGCAGGTTCCTCCTAAGGTGGCATGCCGAGGCATCTGCTGCTGAGGGAGAAGTTTAATTTTATTTAGGACTTTTGAATAAATTTTATTTATTGGCTCTAGGAAAAGACCAATGTCTTGCCAGGGGAAAGCCAAACAGCTTGAAAGGTGTCTGCATGGCCCACCTAACCATGGTGAACTGATCAGGGTTTGGCCCATCTAATTCCCTTTTGCTTTTTAAAATACATTTCTTCTCTTATTTTCATCTTTTATAATATTGTTTTCCCAGACTGTAAGCTGCATGACAGGGAGATGGGTGGCAAATAAATTTAATATTTTTATTGAACTAAATTTAATATTTTTATTGAATTTATTAAGCTAAGAAGCCAGTTGGGTCTGTGTAACAATACGTGTCCCAGGATAATGTTGCAAGATCCAATCTGGGACAAATAACAACTGATTTTTTTTTCTTGAAGATGTTTCGCTTCACATCTAAGAAGCTTCTTCAGTTCTTCAACTCCCAGAATTCCCCAGTCAGCTTGCCTCATGCTGGTTGGGGAATTCTGGGAGTTGAAGTTCACACATCCTCAAACATGCTATTGGAAGAATTCTGGGAGCTGAAGCCCACACAGCTTAAAATTTCCTGACGTTTTGTTCATTTGTTTCCTTATTAAATTTAATTTAGGTTGAGAAACTCTGCATTGGACTAATTAACATGGAAAGGGTGATGAAACCTGGTTTATTTGTCCCCTTTTAGGGTTCAGCAAGGGGAAAGAGGCACGCACAGAGTAGCAGACTGCCATATTTTTCAGAATGGGTTCATAAATTTTGGTAAAGGGCAACTTGGTGCTCCCTTTTGTCTAGTAGCAGTTCTTGGTCTGGCACATACAATACACCGAAATGAATAATTAATTGGATTTGTTCGATTAATCAAGGTAAACACGGGCTGGGGAGGGGGTGCTGCATTGTTCCTCCAGAAACAGGCCAGGATTTAAATGAGCGACTTCTCACTTTTCAGTGTTGGATGGTTTATTTCGAGACATCACTTTACTGGCAGTTGAATCGCTCAAATCCACTTGTTACAGGTGCCTGTACTCACACACACACACACACACACTCACGCACGCACAGAGACATGGTCCCTCTTCTGCAGATGCAGCACAACATATTGACATGGATGGCTAGATGGGGAGGGGCAGCAGACCAGCCACACGGAGAGTGGAGAGCAGTGGGAGATCAACTGGCAAGAATGAGTGGGTGGGTGGGAGAGAGGGAGGGAGGGAAGGATAGGAGCTTTCTTCTCTTCAAATCCCCCTCCCCTTTTGACCAAAGAGGCGACCCAGCCCTAACTTGCCAGCTCTCCCTCTTCCACAGGGACCCCACTTTCCAGGCAGGGAGGGGGAACAATAGAAGAAACACCCCTTCCCCAAATGCTTGCTCCCTGCCAGCCTTCAGCTCTGGGTTATGGGGCGAGCAAGTCTGTGATTCGGGCCACTGGAGAGGAGGAGAGGTGGGGCTGGCAGGAAGCGGCAGGGTCAGAGGAAGAAGAGGACCCCAATGAGGTGGCGGATGAGACCCCCCCAAAAAATCATTCCAACGACTGCAGCATCAGGAGCTGCTTCAACACCTTCGTCTGGCTGGTTTCCCGGATTTCCCCAGCGAGGAACATCTCGTCCACCACCGTGTAAACCTGCAAAGGAGCAGAGGGGGATGCTGAAATGGGGAGGGGGCAAAGGCTCCTACGCGGAACAGCCCACCGAGGACGGCCACCGGCCTCAGAGCAGCCTACCAGGAGTCCGTCCCACTCGCTGCTCCAGCCAAGCGGCCTTGAATCACGAGATGAGCGGCAAATAAACAAATCTGATAAATAACGGGTCTATCTCGCATCCTGTTTGCTGAAGAATTTCAGCTGGGGAGTCCAGAAGAGCCTTTCCTGCTGTGGCCCCCGCCCTCTGGGATATAGGTAGTCCTCCACTTACAACCACAAGTGAGCCCCCAAATTCCATGCTAATAACTGAGAGAGTTGTTCAGTTTTACCCCATTTTACGACCTTGATTTCCACTGTTGTTAAGTGAATCACTGCAGGGGTTAAATTAGTAACAATATTATTAAGTGAATCTGGCTTTCCTCTTGACTTTGCTTGTTAAAAGGTTGCAAAGGGGATCACGTGACCCTAGGACACGCCATCGTCATAAATATGAGTCAGTTTTCAAAACATCTTGGTGAGCTCTGGAAACGGACTGGTTGTGGGGGGAGGGAAGGGATGGGCTGGGGGGGACAAACCTACACCTTATTTTTGTATCCACCAAGCGCGATAGATTTCAGAGCTGGCTTGACTTTACTGCAACCAACATCCTTAGTAAAAGAACCCTTTGCTTTAACCAAATGGGAGTCGAGGGTTTTTCTTTCCTAAGGGATCAGATTGGGGCAGGCCTGACACAAAACGGTTGCCTGAAAAACGAGTTAAGTTTTGAGCTCCCACCTTGTAGAAGTTGAAGACCAGGTCGAGCTCGCAGACGTTGTGAAAATACTCGTTCAAAACCTGAGGAGAGAGAAGAGGGAGGTTGAAGGGGGTACCTCATCCCTGCACAAGAAATGGGGGGGAAGTGAGATGCAACCCCAGTGGCCAAGAACACCTTGCCGCGTATGCTGTTGGCAGGGAGAGCACATGCTGTTCTTGCGAGAGCTACCAGATACACGTTGAGCCCATTTTATTTGTAACTTTTGAATGGTCACTAAACAAACTGTTGTAATTTGAGGACTGCCTGTGTTATTCTCATGTCCACTTATCCGGAAGGAAGGTATTTCAGACACAGCTTCAAAGCCAAGACAGATGTTCACGGGGCTGCAAGGGGGACGGGCCTGCTTTGCAGCTGGACAGGCCCACACTCACCTCCACAAAGTTGTGAATGGCCTCAAGGTAAGCTAAATTGTTGTCGTTCACGTCCACACAAATGCAGAAGTACAGCCCCGCGTAACGTCGGTAGATGATCTTGAAGTTTCGGAACTGGAGAAAGGAAACCAAACCACCATCAGGGGAGGGAAAACAAACATTGGTGTCTGTTAGAAGCAGAACAATGCTGGTCAAGGATGGGGGAAGGCTTGGCCTCATCTGGTGGTTCCACCATCAGACCATGACCCTCTTCTCAACGCAGAAAAAAACATCTTTACGCAATCAGCCCTTTTGGTCAAAGGGCTCATATGCAGTTTCACCAGCCTTAAGAGACTCCTATCCTTCTGCCTGCTGGCTTTTATTGATCATATAGCAATAGCCATAGCCCTTAGACTTATATACCGCTTCACAGGGCTTTTGCAGCCCTCTCTAAGCCGTTTACAGAGTCAGCCTCTGGCCCCCAACAATCTGGGTCCTCCTTTGACCCACCTCGGAAGGATGGAAGGCTGAGTCAACCTTGAGCCTGGTGGGATTCGAATTGCCGAACTGCAGCTAGCAGTCAGCTGAAGTAGCCTGCAGTACTGCACTCTAACCACTGCGCCACCTCGGCTCGTATATTTCATATTTCAGTGAAGAAGGAGCACAGGGGTAAAATTCAACGTATAGAATATCGAAATCTTAACAGGAAGATTAAAAATCTGTGTCTAAGTTGTCAATATATATCTATATCTATCTATATATCTATATCTATATATTAAGTGTTTACTGAGACACCTGGTCTACCCCAACATGTGGGAGGGGGCATTCTGCTCCCTTTTGCCTTTCACTTAATCTTTCCCCTGGCTCAAGCTGATGAAGGGAGGAGAACTTGTGGCTCAGAGGGTTAATTCAACTGCCTAACATGCAGGCAGCCCAAATTCGAATCCAAGTAAGGCTTTGACTAGCTGATGAAAGCTAAAAAGCTTGAAAATAGATCTATACTAGTCTCCCTTTATTTCTTTATCAGCAAAATGTAAATTGTATGTATGTATGTATGTATGTATGTATGTATGTATGTATGTATATTACTTCATTTATCACAGCTGAGAAATCAGTGAAATAAATCTCCATTGCAGGCTCCATTTTGACACTTTGTCACTATGTGTTGGAAGGTTAGATTTTCAGCCCCAGTCACAATTCGGGGATTGTATTTTGTCATGGTGGAGGGCATGGTGTCTACAAGTGTCTGCTGGCTTGATGAGGGTCTTCTAAAGCAGGGGTCTCCAACCTCGGCAACTTTTAAGACTTATGGACTTCAACTCCCAGAATTCCTCACCCGGCTATGCCAGCTGGGTGATTTTGGTCAATCAGAAGGAGATGGTGAGTTCTAGTTCCATCTTAAGCATGAAAGCCAACTGGGTGACTTTGGGCAGGTCATTCTCTCTCTCAGCCCAACCCACCTCACAGGACTGTTGTTGTGGGGAAAACAGGAGGAGGAAGGATTATTATGTATATTCATTGCCTTGAGTTATTTGGAAAAACAATGAAGGCAGGATAAAAATCTCGTAAATAAGGCCGGAAAAAAGGTACTACCTCCACAAAATTAGTGTGCTTGGCATCTCGGACGGTAACCACGGCGTGCACTTCCTCAATCAGCTTTTGCTTCTCGTCATCGTCAAACTGCATGTACCACTTGGCCAGGCGGGTTTTGCCAGCCCGGTTCTGAATCAGGATAAAACGGATCTGTAAAAGAGGACCAAGAAACATGTCCAGAATCCAAACATCATTCAGCTGCAAGCAGTGAGAAGCTCAGAACTCCTGTGGGTACCGGGATCCTAGTCTCGCTCACATCATTTTTTTCTCCGGTGGGAGCAGTCTATCAGGGCAACCTGGTCTATCCAAATATGGGATGGGGAATACTGCTTCCGTTTTCGCCTTTCAGCCTCAATCCAGGGGCCTTCGCAGACAGCCGCTTTTGCGACAAAACCATTTTTGTGTTAAATTTATGTTCTTACCAACAAAAGAAAGAAAGGGAGAGTAGTATAGATCTATTTCAAGCTATTTAGCTCTCATCTAAAGCAGGGGTCTCCAACCTTGGCAACTTTAAGACTTGTGGACTTCAACTCCCAGAGTTCCTCAGCCAGCAAAGCTGGCTGAGGAACTCTGGGAGTTGAAGTCCACAAGTCTTAAAGTTGCTGATCTATAGGGCATGGCTAGCTGATGAGAGCTAAATAGCTTGAAATAGATCTATACTACTCTCCCTTTCTTTCTTTGTCAGTAAAACATAAATTTAACACTAACATCAGGAGCCTGCCTACAAAACGGTTTGTTTCCTCTTTGGTCTCCATTTAGCAGATCTAATTACTGCCTGCTTCCTTTTGGCATCTTTTGCTGTTTGAATTGTACACTGGAGAAGGGGGCATTTTTTTCCCAAAGGGTTGCAAAAACGTTGCTAGCCTGACCCCGTTTTTTTGCTTAGCTCTACTTTGCAAGTGTGGAGCTAAGATAGGGAAGTGGCCCACCCTAAACAAGAAAGCCAGCTCAGCACAAAGAGCAAAAAGGCCAACGGTTTGTGATCTCTTACACCACCACAAAAGAAAGGGTTTTTTTTTCTTTAATTCCAGGAATAATACAAGCAGTTTCATGTCCCGGTTAATCAGGAAACGTCCGCACTGCAAGAGAGTAGAACAGCAACAGCTTGTTTGCCAAATTTAAAAAAAAAAGGGGTTTTTTTGTGTGTGTGTGAGATCAAGGGAATTTTCACAATATAGGTAGTCCTTGACTTACGACAATTCATTTAGTGACCGTTCAAAGTTACAGCAGCCCTGAAAAATGTCTTATGATTTTCACACTTAACAATTGTCACAGCATCCCCATGGTCACATGATTGGCAACTGACCTGTATTTATGACGGACGCAGTGTCACGTGATCCCCTTTTGCGACCTTCTAACAAGCAAAACTCAACGGGGAAGCCAGATTCACTTAACGGCCAGGTTACTAACTTACCAACTGCAGTGATTTCACTTAACAACCCGGTCAAGAAAAGTCATAAAAGGGGACAAGACTTGCTGAACAACTGTCTTGTTTAACCATGGAAATTTGGGGCGCGTTGTGGTCATAAGTCGAGGACTTCCTGTAGGTTGGATTTCAGTGCTTCTCCTCTTTTTTTTTATCACATTGGTTGGGGATGAGAGCAGCTGGGGGGGATGGGGGCAACATCCCTAAAATACCATTAGCCTACCTTACAGGGCTGTTGTACAGATCCAGGACAGGAGGGTTTTTTTTTTTTTTTGCCCCTGGCCCCCTTCTGAGCCTCATTTACCCCAGAGATCCCCCCCCCACCAGATTTTCAACCAGTCTCTGCTGGTTGACAGATTTTGTGATAAAGAGGAAGAATATTTAATATTTTGCCTGCTGGAAAGTGTGTGTGTGTGGGGGGGGGAAGCGCAGAGAAGGGGGGGATTGAGGCAGCTACGGTTGGGTGGCCCCTAGAAATATGGCCTGGCCTGGGGGGGCTTATGGCCACGCTGAGACCCTCTACTCGCCCCCCCCGACCGAAATAATGGCATTATTAGGGTTTATCAGGACCCCCCCCAGGTTTCTCCCCCTCACCTGACAGCCCCCCCGCCTCCTTTAAAGGGACCCCCGCCCCTCCTTACCATGATGGCTCCCGAGTCCCCCTCCTCCTGCTGCTACTGCTGCCCGCAGAGCCCCCGGGAAGCTTCTGCGGCCCCCCGACTCTATTCTGCCTTCCTGCGGGATATCCGACAGGGCGGCTGCCAGGCGCTCAGCCCGTCGGGAGTTGTAGTCTAAAGGAGGGAAGGAACCGGAAGAGCGCCTAAGGAATGGAGCAAGTCCCGTCAGGCTTTGCGCCAGCAAGGAGCCTATAGGGTTGTTTTCCCGGGCGGGCGGGCCACGCCATGGCTGCGCTGCATGCTGGGAGCTGTAATTTCTTTGGTTTTGGGGGCGGGGTGGGGGAAATGTGCCGGTTGTCTCCAATAGGGGGAGCTCGAGTTCCGCGATGTTCGAACGAAGCCGGGGGCTCGTGTGGCAGAAGGAAGCTGAGCCAGTGATGTCCCAGGCGCTGCCCAGCCTGGACTTTAGCCCCAGGCTCAGTCGGGCCTTGTAGGCCCAAGGTTTCTGCGCCCTAACGCATGAGGGTGCTGTGGTCTAGAGGGAATAGGAGACATGTCACCCTGATGGACTTCTAGCTTGAGAATTTCATCAACTTTTAACACCCCATACAAAAGAACAAAATAATAATAATAATCATCATCTCAAATAATGGAGGACAGTTGTTGAGCATCTCCTGCCGCAAAGGGTGTTTCTTTGTCAGCCTCAAGAAGGAAAATTTGGATCACCAGGGCTTCAACTAATTATTACTTCTATTTGAATGTACACTCCTGGTATTGTGTACTCCATTTACAACTGCTTGTTTAGTGACTGTTCAAAGTTACAACGGCACTGAAAAAAGTGACTTAGAATATATTAATAAAAAAAAGAAAAAAGTGACTTAGGACCATTTTTCACACTTGCGACCATTGAAGCATCCTCATGATCACGTAATAAAGAATCGGACACTTGGCCATTGACAGGTATTTATGACGGTTGCAGTGTCCTGGAGTCATCTGATCCCCTTTTGCGGCCTTCTGACAAGCAAAGTCAATGGGGAAGCCGGATTCACTTAACAACGACGTTACTAACTTAATCTCTGCAGTGATTCACTACCTTTACAGGGATCCACTTAACAACTTTATTAGCAAATAAAGTCGTAAAATGGGGCAAAACACACTTAACAACTGTCCTGCTTAGCAATGGGAATTTTGGTCTCCATTGTGGACGTAAATTAAGGATTATCTGTAGTTGCTTCTGGGCACCATCCAACAATTCCTTCCTTTCCTTCATTAGAGGGCACATTTGCAAAACATCAGGTAGGAACAACCTATATACCTACATTACTTTGTCTTGTAATTAATATTTTAATCACAAGTAGCCCTTGGCGTATGTCTACCAGACTGATCCAATTCTACGATTATTATTTTTTTGCAGCAGTCATTAAACAAATCAATGAGCCAGTTTTGCTGTAAACTGGAAATGAGTGTCGGTTTCCAGCAAAACCATTGTAGAACGGGGTCATGTGAACACAGGATACTGTAAATGGCTGTAAACGTAGGCCAGTTGCTGACACTTAAGCAAATGGTTGTAAATTGAGGACTGCCTGAATTAAGCATTCTGAGAAACATGGAGTGCAGCTTCCTGAAATGTTGTGGTTACAGCCTTATGTAGCAAGCTAGGTGCATGGGAGTGGGCATCATGACCACTTTGCCAAGATTGTGATTCTTGGCATTACCTGGGGAATTCTGGGTGATTTCGGGCCCTGTTCTGAAATGAGTTTGGAAGAGAGCACACTTCATGGCAGAACACAAAGTCCTCATCATCTGCCATTAAAAAGACCAAGGAAGGACCTACAATGATCTGTGTCCAGATGTGTTAAATCCCATTCCAGAGCTGAAGTCCCATCTCTTTTGGAGGACAGCAGGAAAGAGAGCCTGGGGTGCCAGCAACAACTCTGTGCCATCTGGAATGTCACTTGCCCTCCCTAAAATGCCCACGGGGACAACCATATTTGTTTTGTTTGTTTATTTTAAAGATTTCTGGGCAAAGCTCAGGTTTGTGACAAGGCAGCTTTTCAATCCAGCTGTCTGTGAGTCGGGATAAGAAATATTGATTTGAATCCCAAAAGGTCACCCCCAAAACCATGGACTTTGGCTGAAAAGTCGTCAATCTTTTTGGCTGCTTTTTTCCTGCTGTGGAAAACATGTCTGTAGGTCTTCCTCTCGCTCCCCCACCCCTTTTTTTTCAAATACAAGTAGTCCTTAATCTCACAACTGTGCCCAAACTGCAAGATCCAATCTGGGTTAGTCATTGGGACAAGAGGTTTGGGAATTTCTCTCTACTGGAATATGGGTGAATTATGAGTTTATCAACTAACATATTCTAGAGGAGAGAAGATCCCTGAAGATGGGCTCCGGCACGAGTCCCAAAGCTCGGAAAAATAAACCCCTGATCCTGGTGTCTGACCCAGATTGGATCTTGCAACATTATCCTGGGATATGTATATTTGCCTTCATTCGTGACATGATAGCAGTATTTCAGTATTTGAGGGGCTGCCCTAGAGAAGAGGGGGTCAACCTATTTTCCAAAACTCCAGAAGGCAGGCAAGAAACAATGGATGGAAACTATTCAAGGAGAGAAGCAATTAATGGAAACTTAATTAATGAGAATTAATGAGAAACTTCCTAATAGTGAGAACAATCAACCAGTGGAAAAGCTTGCCATCAGTAGCTGCTCCATCACTGGAGGTCTTTAAGAAGAGACCTGTCTGATATGGTATAGGCTCTGCTCAGAGGTGAAATCTACTTACCTTCCCTACTGGTTTGGAAGTGCACGCACACACCATCATCAGATCCACTTGTTGACTCTCTGCGCATATGCAAAGCCTGTGCATGTACAGGTCAAAAACGGGTTACTTTCTGGTTAAAACCTAGTTAAAACCAGAAAGCAATGATGTATGGGTGGAGCCTCACACTGCCATCACTGGTTCACTGAACCATGCGCTGTCACCGCTACTGGTTCATGCGAGATGGGCAGAACCGGCAGGATTTCACCACCGGGTCTGCTGCTTGTTCAGGGGGTTGGACTATAAGACCTCCAGGTCCCTTCCAGGTCTATTCTGATTGATTGACTGATCTAGCCCATAGATAATATGCAAGTGAAATTGGTTGTGGTTTAACACGCTGGATGAACTCCGTTGTTATTGTTTATTTAATCAATTCTGATTTAAGCAAACCAGTTTACCATAAAATATAAGCCAGGTGTCTGGTTTTGGTGGCACTCCCAAATATTACACAAAGATTTCCAGCCTAAGTCAGGCAGGGACCAATCATGCAGCCTTCCTATTTGTGTATGACGGGTTCCCTGTTCTATCTGAAATTGTTTTGCAAAGGTTTTTAATTAACATGAAATATGAAACGAGAAGCTGGTTCACTGCAGAGCAAAGCAGCACTTCCATTATCTTAATTCATAAAAAACGCCTCTGGGCCTCATTGAAACTTTAGAGAAATTTATAGAAAATAAAAACGGTGCCGGTGAGGGTGCAGCCCAGGTTTTTATCTAGGAGGGTGTCTATTTGCCCACAAGTATTGCCAAGTTGGCACCTTGGACAACGGAGAAGAAGGAGGACTATGATGCTCTCTGAGCCGGGTAGTTTTCTTGCAGACATTTCATGACCCAACTAGGTAACATCATCAGTGCTAAAAGAGAGAGGGATTGCTACGTTTAATTACCAAGAAAAAAAACACACCCCCCCCCCCTCCACACGTATAAGGCAGGCTACAAGTATATGAGAGAGCAACCCCGCTCCCTTCCAACCCTGATGCTGTTCCCTCCTTGGGTCATGAAACGTCTGCAAGAAAACCACCAAGCTCGGAGACCACAGTCCTCGCCCTTCGCCAGCCTCGGAGCCGCCTCCAGAGCCGGGGCTTCGCTCAGGGTGGGCTCCCAAGGCAGAGACCCCGGGGGCTGCCCACCAAAGGCAGCCAAGGCAGGAAAGCAGCCCCGGGGGGGGGGGTGGGAGGAAGAGGCACTCCCGGAACAAAAGCGCAGCGGCGGCGAGAGAGGCCCCTTTTTTCTCCCGGGAGAACCACCAGACGCTCCACGGGGGTCGCGGTCCCGACTGACTCCCGCCTCTCGCGGACCACCCCTTCCCTCTTCCCTTCCCCTGGGTAGAATGAAGCCGCCCCGGGAGCGAGCGCGCGCGCGCGCGCCACCGCCGCCGCCGCGCTCCCGACTCCGGCTTCGCCCCTCCGGCCCGCGCGAGGCCAGGGACAGGCGGCGCGCGCATCCTTCTTTCTCTTCCCCCCCATCCCTTCACCGCGCGCGTCCGTGCGCGCACCCTCCCCCTCCCCGCATAGCCACCCCGCTCCCCTCGGCGCGGACCGTGAGAGGCGGGGCTACCCTTGCGCAGTCGCGTTGCTCTCCCTCGGCGCTGCGTTGCGGGGGCGCGCCCGCGTCCCCTTCTCCTCCTCCTCCTGCTGCTGCTGCTGCTGCTTGGCCCGTAGCGTCGGCCCCGCCCCCCTTCTCGGCCCCGCCCCCTCGCTCGCTCTCAGGCTCTGCCGGCGGCGCGAGCCGCGGCTCCTGCGCAAAGGCTCGGCCTGCTTGGGCGCGCGTGCGCGTTAGCATCCCCCCCCTTCCCTCAGCTCGAGACGCACGCGGCCCCGCGCCCTGTCGCTTCTCCCTCAGTCGATGGTTTCGCCGCCGCCGCCTCTTCTCAGCGTGAGGCGAGGGCGCCTCCTCGGCCTCCCCTGCCGCCTCTCCCCGCCGCCCTCTGCCGCCGCCCGGCCTCCCCCTTCCTCCCTCGCGGCGGCCGGGTGAAGGGAGGCAGGAAGGGCGGGCGGGCGAGCGAGCAGGGAGGGAGGGAGGAACATGGCGCCGCCTCCTCCGCCCTCGCCGCCGCCGCCGCCGCCGCTTCGGGTCCTCGTCCGCCCCGCCCCGAGAGCCCGGCCTGGCCCGGCCCCGCCGCCCCCGACCCGGTGAGTCGCCTCGCCTGTCGCCGCCGCCGCCGCCTCGGCCCGGCCCCGCGCAGGAACAATGGGGGGGGAGGAGGCGGGGGTCCCCGGGGGGAGACCCCTCCCCACCGCGCCCCCCCCGGAGCGCTGCCAGCGGGCGGGGGGTGGGGAAAGGGAGGCGCCCCTCTGCGGGAGGGGGCTCGGCGCTGGAGGGAGGGGGAGGGAGGGAGGAAGACCCTTCCCCGCCTCGGGGAGGGCCAGGTGGGTCCTCTAGCCCCCCCCCCACACACATTCACTTCGGGGGGGATGCAGGAGGGAAAGAGGAAACGGGTCGCCCCTCCCGCCCCCGGGCTCTGAAGGGGGCATCCCTTTCTTTTCGGGGGGGGGGATGTCTGTCTGTCTGTCCCCTCCGTGGGGGCAGAAGAGCCCGCCCCCCCCCGCCAGCCTTATACCGCCCTCCCTGCAAAGGCAGCGCCGATGCCTGAATTCCGAGGCCGGCTTGGATGTGCTGGGCGGACCCAGACAATGAGGGGCCTGGAGTTCCCAGGGTGCTGTGATTGGAGGGGGGGCCGGGGGAGTCCGTTTTGGCATAATGGGGGGGGACTGGAGTCGAGTTAAAAGGGGGGAAGAGCCAGAGAAAGTGTGAGGGACAAAAGGCCAACAGCGCCTATTAGGGGTGGGGGGCCTGGGAAGGAGGGACCATTTGCTGGAGGGGGGTGGGAAAAAGCCTCCACTAACCTGTCAACCATCAGAAAACAGCCAGAGATCCGTTTGGAGCAGCAGAGAGAGGCCGGGAAGGCTCCCACTTGGTGTCGGTCTTGCTCTGAGAATGCCGGACAGGAACTGGGAACCCACAATTGGGGGTTCCTGGGTCCCCTGGATGGACAGCTGGAATTCCAAGTGGCCCTACTTTGCCACTGGGAAGGAGGGCTTCCTCCAGCCCTGCTCGCCAAGGGAAGTGGGAATTCCTCTCTCCTAAAGTTGGAGAAGTTGGAATACAGGTAGCCTTTACACTTAACGTCCATTTGTTTCATGATAGTCCGAAGTTACGACGGCACTGAAAAAAGTTGATTTATGACCGTTTTTCACGCTTACAACCATTGCAGGATCCCCACGTAGTCAAAATTTGGACACTTGGCAACTGGCATGTAGGTACGACATTTGCCCCGTCCTGGGGTCACGTGATCACCATTCGCAGTCTTCCCGGCTGGCGTTCGACAAGCAAAATCAATGGGGGAAGCCAGATTTGCTTTAACGACCATACAATTCACTTAAAACTGCAGTGATTCACTTAACAACCCTAGCTAAAGGTCGCAAAATGGGGCACAACTCACTTAACAAATTCCTTGCTTAGCATTGAAAATGTTGGGCTCGATTGAGGTCGCAAGTCGAAGAATTACCTGTACGTTGAGATCATGTGTTGCTGCAGAACTGAAATGAATGTTGGGATTCCAGGGAAATCCATGGGGATTATATCTATTGCCCCAGTTTCAGAACTGAGGGTGCATTTGGGGGGAGAGGGTCCATACCGTTCCATTGTGAGTGTGTTGTCTCCCCCACCTTCATTTCCTGTTGCCTAAAATGGCCAGACCAAAATTGGTTTCACACTTTTCTGTACAGATTTATTAAAATGCTCAAAATAAGCCTTAGTTAGGGCCTACCTGTGTGTGTGAGCGGTAAAATTGTGGGAGAACTGAGGTGCTGTTTTCTGCGTGTCTCATTTTTTGCTTCCATCTGGCTCTCCTGGGAACAACATCTCCAAACTCTCTGCAGAATAGCAACCTTTGGCTATTTGTAGTCGTCATCTCTGCAAGTCAGTAATGCTTAGGAAGCGAAAAGAGGCTTTCCTTAACTAGTGGCTGCAAATGCAAATGGGATATTTTGTTCGATGCGGTAGAATTTATCAGGCTGATGTTACTTCAACAAAACACTTGGGGAAATGTCATGATATAAGTCATGCTCAACTTCTGGTGACTTTGTATCCATATAATTCTCTTGGCCACACTACAGAAGCAGTTATGCTTCTCCAAGATATTTTTTTCAATTTTCCAATCCTGGAAAATCTGCGATGCCATCCAAGTCAAACTGGACAGGACATCCCCTTGCTTCCAAGGCTAGACAAAATGGCCTATTATTGTAAAAGCCATCCTAAGCAGAGGAAAAAAGAAGAAGGCAGTACAGCATTAAGGAACATGCTCTTTAGATTTTTCTTCTAAATTCTCTTCATCTCTCTCTAGTATACTGTTGAAGTGCGTGAAGGCTCTGCTTGCCTCCTTAGGCTCATTCTTCCAGGTCACATGTGCTCTCGCCATTACGTCTTCCCCAAGGATGGATCGAGAGCAATCGCCTTTTTCTTTAGAATCTTTTGATTGTTCTGTTTGAATAATTTAATTGGAGGAATGTAGTCTTTATAGTGGAGATGACATGAATATCCAGGTTCCTTCTTCTGGAAAATTAGAATCACTTTTACTTTAGGAGGCTTTGAACTTATTATTATCCTAAAAGACCGGAACAGAATTTTCCAAGAATGTATATCTGAGATTATAACAGCATTTCAGCAATTTTCCTTTGTTTCCCCCTTGTTGTCTTTGTCAAGAAATCATCAAAACATCATCCTTACATAGCAAATGAATTAGAATATGCAAATGACGAATAATGAGCATTCTGTTTTCTCTGTCTGCAAGTGCAAAGACTGCCACTCACTTAAAAACGAATCCATATTTTCATTTATATAAATGTGTTTTTGAGTGGTTAGTAATCATCAGGTGTCTTAAATAGTATTTATAGAATGGGAAATATATATTTTTATTAAAGTTTGTTCAAATGTTCATTAATATTTATAAGCTAATCTAATTTCTGAGATTTTTGTTTTACCATATTTTGATATCAGTTCTTATTACTGATATGGATACCAAAACCATTGGTCTTTTTGGGTTTGCTAACCTTTTATACAAAATAATATATTTTATCAGACTTTATGTGCAACCACAATCTAAACAATGAGTCTTTTGCAGAACTAATTCTGCCAGTGATCATAATTTCTGTCACTGAGGTAGTCATGAATTTTTAATTCTAAATGATGTTGGAGAAATCTTAGCTTTACTATTTGCAGTCTTGATACTTAGGGATGAGGTTTTTGGGGAGTAAACTGATTAAATAAGAAATAATTTTGATCCTGAAAGGCCATTTTAGATTTATTTGCATCTGAGCATTTAGTTGCAAAGTAGAATTCAATCAAGTTTGTTCTCTCTCTCTCTCTCTCTCTCTCTCTCTCTCTCTCTCTCTCTCTCTCTCTCTCTCTGGTAAGATCTGAAAATACTGCCAACAGCAGATTTTCAGGATGTGGCAGTAAATAGTTTTGTTTTTTTCCATTCCTTCACACAGGATGGACTGAAGCCTTAGACCTGGCTTTTAACCACCATTCACATTCTTGCAGGGAATGTTAGTGTGTTCTTTTGTAAGAACATTTTATATGCATTAAGTAGGCAGCTTTACCCATGGCTTATTTTCCTTCTGGTTCCCACGTGGTTGTAGGAACTCCCTTTCCATGCTGAAAGTTGAGAGGGAGAAAATGCAAGACAAATAACATTTTTATATGTTTCAGGTTTTGATGGCTGTAAGATCCTTAGTAGCAAGATTTTTAAAAGTTGTTATGTATTGTTTCTAAGGTTCTTTGTGTATTCTGCAGAGGTGCAGATTTTGCTCTTTTTTTCCTTTTTCTTTTGGTTTCTGGAAGAAAAAAAATGGGATGCTGAAGAGAGAAAGATATAAGGAAAAGACATATAACCCACTAATTTTCAGTTAAATGTAGTTTAGGGTTTCACCTGAAACCTGAGGAGATTTGATCAGTTTCATTATTTGTCTTGTAAAATGAACTGTGGTATTCTGATGAAATTCCATTGCATTTTGTTCAATCAAGTTTGGACAGCGTGAACGAGTTTATATTTTTATATTATAGCTCAGTCAATCTGTGCCTAACTGTATTTTTGTAATTGGTGCCTCATTTTTTAAATAATATATTTACTTGGAAGTGAAGTGCATTTGTAAAAATATTATCAATATTTTAGGATGCAGCTTAAAACCTGTCTAAAAAGGCATACAGTGCCAGCATTTCTTATGGAGTCATTTTGACCTTGTCCTCAAATAGCAATTGAATGAATAGTTTGAATTGTGTTTCAGGAACAAACTAACACTTTGGTGTGAGTGTTTCTAACTATTTTTAACTATAGAACTGGCTACTCATCATAGCAGATAAATTTTCGCATGCAGCCTAATCCCAATATTAATTTCCTACTTTTGATGGAGATGGAATGCACAACTGAGCCATTTTAATGTGATCGAAGAATCTGCTGGGATAAGCAGCGAATTTCAAACCGAAAAAGAAAAGTCCAGTTGCCATGACTCAAATTCCAGTGATCCTAGGCAATTTCCCTACCTTTCCTTTTGGCCAAATTGAATTCCTTCCTTATAAGCTTATCAAGCAACCACTTGTCTTTTAGCTGGCCTTCTTTTTTCTGAAATAACTCAGTCATTGTGTGCTGACAGATAACTTACAAAGTTTTTGTTTGGTCTTACGCATTTCAAAGCAATCGGCTCTCTTTGTTACTGCTTCAAGTTGGTGCAATTTGCTGCTAAATATAAACATGAAGTTTAAATTGTATAATTTATATGTACTGCAAAGGTGCTATAATTACTAAAACCTACCTTGTCCTTGGAGAACACACACATTTAGTGTAAGAAAAAGGAACGATGCTAGCAAATTGCATCTCAAGTTGCATAACATAGATGGAACAAATAGGGGTGTTGCTGTAATGAATAAGTATTTTGTAGCATATTGCTTCATCAGTCAAACCAAAAACATTGGCACTGCGACTTCCATCCATATGGTTTGCAGTGTAATCCACTAAATTCAAAGCATCCTGATAAAGTTTTGGGTTGCCGATCAGTACGCTCCCACAGAGAGGGACTCCACAGGCAATGTGACTGGCGACCCCCAGGGGGAGGGCCTTCTCTGTGGCAGCTCCTGCCCTCTGGAACGATTTGCCCCCGGAGATACGAAGGATATCGGATCTCTGGGTTTTTCGCCGTGCCCTAAAAACCTTTCTTTTCCATCAAGCAGGGCTGGCGTGAACCCCCCCCCCCCTTTTTAGCCTTTTAAATTGTCAATTGGGTTTTAGTTTGAATGTTTTAAATTTTGGGCCACAGTTATATAATTCTTTTAAAATTTTTAAGTTTTGCATTGGTATGTGTTTTAGTTCTGGCTGTGCACCGCCCTGAGTCCACTAGGAGAAGGGCGGGATATAAATTGAATAAAATAAATAAATAAATAAATATTTCAAAGAAGTGAGGCCACTTTGGTTTGGTATGATGTGAACAAGCTTCTTTGCAATGTACAATGTGGGTTCATGCTAATTATTATTTAATTTATTTGCCACTTATCTTGTGGTTCGAGGTGACTCTTAAGTAGCTTTGCACCTAGCCACAATGTGTTTTGTAGGGATATGCCCCAATATTTTAACCAACCGTTCAATAAATTATCAATAAAAGAAAATATAGTTTAGCTAGATATGTGAATGTTGAACCTTGTTGAAGAAACAGGTATTTGTAAATTATATTTTTTTAAATCTCATTTCTGATTTAGTGAGAAATCTGAAAGGCTGTGCCTTTCACAGACGTATACTGTACCTTGCTATAAAACTTACCAACTTTATATAGTAGTAGTAGCTCTGGAATTTCTGGCCAGTTCGTAGCCTTAAAATGCAATAAAATTCCTTAAAGATCCAATAATAGCCACACTGGGCTGATTTTGTTTTGTTCTGGACAAGAATAGAAATTTATAAGACATATGCTTGAGAAAATTGCAGACTTCTAAGAATCCAGTTTTTCTATTTTCAAAATACACTTCTGCCATGCTGAGATTTTTTTTCAGGACCAAGTGATTTAAATCAAGCTTTCACTTTCCAAGTCAATTATTTTCTGAACAAATACTGTACACTTGCCAATTAGTTGCTATATTAGTTAAAACATTTCTATTGCTGATAATTGGAGCCTTTACATTTCCCAGGCATAATGCAGGAGCTCTCCCCATCTATCCCACATGCCTTCTGAACAGCATAAATTTATATGGTTCCCAGAAGCAAGAAGCAGTTATTTCTTAATATAGCTATTTCTCTTGTTCAGCCTGCAATCTTATTTTTTTCAACAGACTAAATTTTTTTGAAGAGAATTAGTTAGATGTCTATAGAGATTCTCAATCCAGGTCAAGGTTGTCCCAAAGATGCTTTTTCAAGAGGGAACTGGGCTTTCTGGTTTTTCTTTGAAGACGTTTCGCTTACCATCCAAGAAGCCTCTTCAGCTTTAGTTGAATGCGAGCATTTTGGCTTCAGTGAGATGTACATTGATTGACGGATTGTGTGCTGTCAAGTTGACCGTAACTCTCAACGACCAGATATTTTTCCATAGGGAACTATCTCTAACCTAATCTTTAGGTCAGTATTTCTCAACTGTGGCACTTGAAGAGGTGTGGGCTTCAATTCCCAGAATTCTTCTGGAAGTCCACACATCTTCAAGTTGCCAAGGTTGAGAAACGCTGTTTTAGGTCTTTCATCCGTGTATCAATCATCACTGTAATTGAATCCCATCCCTCCTGCTGCTGGTCATCCATTTCTTTTCTTCTTTTTTTTTTTTTTTGTCTTTTTTTGACATCTTTGCCAGCATTATAAATGTTCAAGGGAGCTAGGTCTTCTGTGTTAGATGTCCAAAATATAATCTGAACCTGGTCATTTGTGCCTCAAGTGAGAAGTCTGGATTGATTGATCCATTTGTTTTCTTCGCTGTCCTTGTTATTCTCCAGAGACTTTAACACCAAAATTCAAAGCCTCAGTACTTTTTCAATCCTGGTTCTTCCGATTTGAACTTTAATTTCCATTGCCTGTCGCAGGGGAAAACATTGTCTGAAATGATTCCGATCTTTGTAAGTATAGGCACATCACAGCATCTCAATATCTTTTCCAAGGCTTTTCAGTGTTTTTCTACCAAATGCTAAGTCTGTGCCATATTTCTCGACTGCTGGTTCCTTAATTATTAACAATGGATTTCCACTCTGCATAGAATACAAAATGTAATGTTAGAAATCAGTTCAAAAGCTTCTTTCTGCAGCTGCCTTGCAACCCTGGGAAAAGACGCAGCTGCTTTAAAGAGTTGCCAAAAAAAGTGTTAACATTTGAACCACCATATATTCCAATCCACAGTTTTTGCAATTAAATTTGAAGGATTGCATACTGTTTCAGTACTGTAGCTTTAAATTTTAATATGTTTCTGTTGCATCTCTACAAAAATTTATCCAAATTATTTTAAGGGGAACTCTGAAATAATCAACAACTATTTTTAAAAAAATAGTCTTGATTTAAAAAAAACCCAAATCAATGCATCAATTTTTATCCCTCTTGCTTTCTCTTAAAGGTATAAAAGGAATTTTGGCAGTTTGGTGATAAAAGTGATGAAGGTTGAGAATCAAGGCACAGTGAAAGAAACTTGGCTTGTGGACTTCAATTCCCAGAATTCCTCAGCCAAGGCTGGCTGGGGAATTCTGGGAGTTGAAGTCTACAGGTCTTAAAAGTTGCCAAGGTTAGAGACCCCTTGCTAAAATAATTGGGTTGTAGGTACTGAACAGCGTGTCCAGACGCTGATGCTTTTATTTCTCGACAATTTTTTTTTTTTTACACCAGCTCGGAGTACTGAAAATGCATTGGTGTTAATTGTCTTTCTAAACTGATGAGACTGATGCAAGCAGAAGCTTCTCGTCAAAGATTACTTCTGGGTGTAATTATTACAGTTACTTAGTGGAATGTAACTTGAATACTTGAAATGTATTGATTATCTTTTAAAATAAAATTGAAGATACCGGTGGACTGATAAAAGCCATGTTAGGAGAAGAATATACAGAGAGTTGGTCATATTTCATAAAAAAGAGCATTTGCCACATCACCAGGCAAATACATTAGGAGAAAGAACAGGGACCATTGTTCACCTGACACGTATGTTGCAGAGTGTGGCGGTTTAGCAATAGGTCTGCTCGTCTGCATATTTGTTATATATTCTTTTTTTTCAAGAATGAACAGCTGGTTGCCTGTGAATAGCTCTCAAGTAGGGCGTGAAGGTATGTTATGGCAGGACTCAGCATTTGCAATTCAGTGCGTTCTTTGTGTGTTAAGATTTCTTTTAAGTATCATTGTTAGCAGAAGTAGATTCAGATCTCTTTTGTGGACTGTCTGCTTCTTCTCTTAAAATTGTAAGAGCTGGTAATTCGAGGTGTTCAGCTTCTAGAAAAAGAACCAGCGTAGTTGAATTAAAAGATGTTGGGTTATTAAATGCATTGTTCATCTTATGCCCCGGGAAACTGACAGTCTGATCTTAACTGAGTTTTGCAGGTTACAGGCGCCTTAGAATAGTATTATGCGGTAATGGACCAGGTCCTTAGGCGTAGACCTTGTAAGTCATTATGGTCATAGGTTGAGTCAGTTGCCAAGCAGCTGAAGTTTGATCACATGACCATGGGGATGCTGCAATGTTCGTAAGTGTGAAAAACAGTCACAAATCACTTTTCTCAGTGACGTAACTTCGAACGACCACTCAACGAATGGATATAAGTCAAGGACTATCTATAGTATCTCTTTCAAAGAGTGTGGAAATAGAAATAATGCCAGTGTATTAAACAATGGTGGGTGCTATCTTCAGAGGATCCTTTCCAAGTAGTTTTATTTTGGTGGGTTCCTTTGTCCTAAGCTCTGTAATAATTTTGCTGAGAAGAATTACAGAAGAAGCCTGTTAACAGATTGGGTTGTGCATCTCCTGGGAACGTCTTGATTGCGGGTCCCTCTGAAATGGGAGGGAAGCAAGAACGAGGTCCTGAGTCAGCATTTATTAATTTCAGTGGGATTTCTGCAGGTAACATTCCCCAGTGGATCTACCCCTCTCTTTAAATTCAGCTGTTGCTAAATTCAGCAGCTGTCATTTGGGAAGCTAAGCTCTACTTGTTACTTCTTGGTTATAATTACAGATGTCCTAAATAATATTTTCAATAGCATCAGTCTCTTGAAAACATCTTTCTCCACTAAAAATGCCCCTAGAAGTGCAGAAGACAGAGCTGTATTTAGTCTGTCTGTCATATATGCCATTCCATCTTAAACCAGTTTTGAACGGTTTACAATCCTCCTATAGATAAACTGGGTAAAACAATGGAAAAAGAACCCAATAATAAAATTATGAAATTGTATATAAAGCCAACAAGTAATACAACACCGATGCATACACTTCTACAGGTAATCCTCGACTTATAATTGGAACCAGAAAATTTGTCATTGATGGTGCGGTCATTAAGAGAGGCATTGTGTGACTGTGCCTGATTTTACGGCCCTTTTTGCTGCGGTCGTTAAGCAAGATATCACAGGATTGTGATTTGCAACCTTCCCTGCTGTCTTCCCCATTTTGCTTGTTGGAAGGCCGGCTGGGAAGCTCACAAATTGCAATCAAGTCACCCTGGAGCCATCGCAAATGCCAGCCCCTTGCCTAGTGCCCAGATTGCAACTGTGCCATTGTGGGGATCTTGCAACGGTTGTAAGCATGAGGACTGGCTGCAAGTCACTTTTTTCAACACCGTCATAAGTTTGAGCAGTCACTAAACGAATAGTCGCAAGTGGAGGACTAACTGCATCGAAGGATGTAAATAAGTTTCTTTCCATCTCAAAGACCTGTTGAAATAACCAGTACAGATAGTCCTCGATTTACAACACTTCATTTAGTGACCATTCAAAGTTACAACAGCACTGAAAAAAGTGACTTATGACTGTTCTTCACTCTTAACGACCGTCGCAGCTTCCCCATGGTCACGTAGTCAAAATTCAGATGCTTGGCAACTGGCTCATGTTTATGATGGTTGCAATATCTCCATGGTCACGTGATCCCCTTTTGCGACCTTCCGACAAGCGAAGTCAAGGGGGAAGCCGGATTCACTTAACAACAATGTTGTTAACTTAATCTCTGCAGTGATTCACTTAACAACGGTGGCAAGAAAAGTCGTAAAAGGGGCAAAACTTGCTTAACAAATATCTCGCTTAAAACAGAGTTTTTGGGCTCAGTTGGGTCGTAAGTCAAGGACTCCCTGTCTGTGGGATCATCACTATTCCAGGGAAGAGGGCCTTCGGTTGACAAGGATGAATGCAGAAGGGGCCCACCCTTCCTGGTACCCTTGGCTCTCGGAGGTACCCAGGCTCACCACCGGGGAGGCTCCCTTTATCTCAAGGGCTTGAATTTCTCCTCAACTCCCATCTCCACTTAGTTGGCTTTAATGACCCAGCTGGGAAGGCGTCCAGCCTGCTTGGCGAGTCTCCAGTTCCTCCACCATCCGAGCGGCTTGATGCTTCAAAGTGTGGTGATACCACAGGGATAACGGGAGCTTAACTACCGTAGGCTAATAGCTCCCGTCCTTCGCAAGGATTTTTGGGCACTTTCTACTTCTCTAAGAACACAGGTGCCCACCTGCTGGGAGTTGAAGTCTGGCAGGCTTAAAGTTGGAGGCCCTTGCCCCAGAAGATGCTTCTCTGAAATAACCTTCCTCTGGTACCTGACCCTGACATCCCTCTGCAAGGCTGTTAAGCTAGCAGTTTTCTGCGAGGCTTTTGAATGGTCACGTTGTCTAGATAGGATTGACTTGTTTGGTGTGTAGATTGGAGCCGACAGGCTGTCTCTCCCTGTTGTTTTATGCTGTACTTTGCTGGACAAGTGTCAGTTGTATAGCTGTTTGTGTTGTAACCTGCCACATGCTGCCTCCTTCAGATTACGTGCTATAGAAGATTAATATGTATAAATGTTTTGTTTATTAAATTTATAAACGGCTGCATTACGTTTTAGAACAATTCCAGAATGGTTAGAGTAGCTTTGGAATCCAGATAGTGCTCGTCTTACAGCCACATCTAAGCCCCACGTTTCCCTTGCTAAACGAGACAGTTAAGGGAATTTTGCCCCATTTGATGACCTTTCTTGCCATGGTTGTTAAGTGAATCACTGCAATTAATAACATCGTTGTTAAGTGAATCTGGCTTCTCCATTGACTTTGTCAGAAGGTCCCAAAAGGGGATCACGTGACCCGGGTACACTGCAACGGTCATAAATATGAGTCAGTTGCCAAGAGTCTGAATTTTGATTGTGTGACCATGGGGATGCTGCAATGGTTGTAAGTGTGAAAAACGGCCATAAGACACTTTTTACAATGCTGTTGTAACTTTGAATGGTCACTAAGTGAGTGGTTATAAGTTGAGGACTTACCTGTAGTTATATGTTCCATAAGAACCCCTGTTTGGAACTCAAAATACTTCAGAAGGCTTAATAATGATCTGTCTTTTCCTACTCCGTGTACTTTCCCTAGTTCACGACTGAAGATCCGATGGAGGAGTAGCAAAACCAGTGAGCACAGTTCCTACCCTTGGTGTTTCCTCCCCGCCCTTCTGAATTTTCAGAGATGGGCTGACTTTGGCCTTGGTAGGGGGCCTGGTTTGAAAGCTCCTATATGCCCTGCCTCTAAGAATAGCCCATCTGTTGCCTGAGATTAAACATTTCGGATCCAGATGGTTAAAAGCTTAAATCAGCCTTTCCAAAGATACAAATGACCCATTTCAGAGATTCTCTACACTTCAGCCGCCATAGTGCAGTGAGAAAATTTACGGCTCTGCGAGGAACTCCTTTGCCCATTGTCAGGCAGCGTCTCCCTCCTCTGGCGCTCGTGGTGCTTTCAGGCTCATTTGCCATTGGCTTTATTAAAAGTGATTTTTAACAGCATGTCATCTCAAACACTTGAACCATGCCAGGCCGAAAGTGAGCCTTAAGTACAAATATCACAGATACTGTTTGCCGAACAAGCGCCCTTAAATTAAGTTAATTTGTGGTGAGTTTCAAAACAGGCTCAGTTGGGATGTGTTTCTTTTTGGTTAAGAAGAGCATCCAGCAGACAAGAAAGCTAATTTAGTTGTGAGCTGCATGCGGTAGGGAAGTGTTACTTGTTCCTTAACGATAAAACATGATAAAATAATACAGAGTCCTACTTCTCTAAATCAGCGTAGGATTAACTAAGGTTGGCAGCCGTTCTGTGGTACTGTCCAGCTATCTAACTACTGTAATCTTCTGGGCTGAGGAATTTTCCCTTGTTTCCTGCAAACGAATAACTTTCACAGAGATAATAAAATACATGCATTTGTGACTGGATGCGCACATGATGCTAAGACCATGATCTGCTTTGGATTTAACATAAGGGTAGGCAGCCAGTAGCCCTTGGAGTCCTCCCACAATCCCGACATCTGAAAACTAAGGACATATCCCTACTTTGTTTGAAGTAGAAAGCATATAAACTGTTATGTAAGCCAGGGGTTCTCCAAACTTGGCAACTTTAAGACTTGTGGACTTCAAGTCCCAGAATTCCTCAGCCAGCATGGCTGCGTCCAGAAATCTTAAAAGTTGCCAAGTTTGGAGACCCCTGATCTGAGCCATAAATTAGGCATAGGACAATTAATAAAACAAAGTCCCACAAACTTCCTCCCAGTGGAAGTTCCCTGCCGTGCTGATGTTCATGATACAGAACCATTGGGCCCTCAACTTGTCGATCATACCCGATGATGCGTGCGCATCAAAAGCTTGCCCGTCCCTGGCTTAGCCTGATCCATTATGATTTGTAAAGGATATACTGGCTAGGGGATTCTGGGAGTTGAAGTCCATGCTTGCAGATGGAGGAATGCTGGGAGTTGAAGTCCACACATTTTAAAGTTGCCAAGTTTGAAAAACACTGCTCTTAAGTGTGTGTGTGTGTGTGTGTGTGTGTGTGTGTGTGTGTGTGTGTGTGTGTGTATGGATGGATGGATGGATGGATGGATGGATGGATGGATGGATGTATTTTACTCATCAGATTCTTCAGGGTTGCTTATTTGCTATGTTGAGAACTTAAAGTACTGGTTATAGGGATGAAGCTCTTGATGCTGGTGGGGGCCAATCCATACTTTGGGGGAGGGGGAGAAGAAGAGAGGGACAAGAGATACCAATGGAGATAGACAGAAATCCTCAATGTACTATCATCTCAATGAATGGCTTAAGATATTACCTGCTTAATGTATTTTGTACACTTGAATCCTGCTTTTCATGCATGGATCCTCAAAAAGCTATTTGAATGTAAAACAACGTGTTTTACAGAGAGGCTCTCTGCATTTGCTGAATAGTAATAGAAACTTGGCATTATGCAAACCCCTGCAAGATTGAGGAGAGCAGCAAGGATGGCAGAACGTAGACGGCGGTCAGGAAAATTCCGTGATTGCAGAGTCAAAGGAATGAGGATGGGATAAAGCAGATTTTAGTTGGTTTCATGGGTATTAGATGCTGGAATACGTGTATTGCAATGCCCGCTCACCCACCCACCTGTTTTAAATTTTTTCTTGGTAGGAAACTACCTGACATACTATAATCATGTTACTTTCTTGCTTAGAAAATGCATTTGCTAAGTTTGAGGCCTAAAAATGCTGCAACATTTCATTAATCTCCTGTAAATATTTTAACAGGGAATTGCTCACTGGTAGTTTTCCAAATTGGAGAACTTATTTGTCCCCCTTTAGTTAAATGATATCCCTGTTATTTTTATTTCTTTTAATAGAATGCCCCCCACATCTTTTCTAACCCCATTCTGCCTTTTTCCTTAAGGAGGGGAGGTATCATTTGTAATGTAGAAATGTCTAGCACTTTCTAATCACAGCAGTTTTATAGTTTTTAAAAATTCTGTAAATGGGAAGCTGGTTGTACAGAGATAGCAAAATCATAACATGATTCCTTTTTAGTATTTAAAATTGTGTGTGTGTGTGTATTTCTATATTTCTTTTGGATATGTGAAACACCCAGACTTCTAGATTCCTCTGTGGGGAATGGAGCTGCTCTAAATAACAGCCATACCTTTGAGGTGTAATTGTACTTGGGATAAGCTCTTGGTCAGATTCAGAGCAGGGTTGAATTTCTACTCTGTGCTGGTTCCTCCTTCCCAGTTTTTTAAAGAGTTCGGAATGTTTTATCTGGTGACTCAGCTGATTTTTAAACTGAATGTACTTGGGATCAAATGTTCCAGGTTTCTTTTTCTAACTCAAACATACAATAGCATTAAAAACTTACAGCCACTCTTTGTCTTTCGTAATCCATTCCGAATGAAGAACTAGTTAAGCAGCATTATTTAACAATCGGAGCAAAACAGCGGATTCAAGATCTGCCATCCATCGGTCATAACTCTAGACCAGAGGCCACCCTTGTTATCCAGGTGCCAATCCCCACTTTTAAAGCATAAGTAACAGATTAAATCTATTTTAGAGTACACCCCCGCCGATTAACATGCCTAATATGTTTCAGAATAGCTTGAGCTGAGACAAATTGCTTACTGCTTTTTAATTAACCTCTGTATTACTACCTACGCTCCGGTTAACATAGCACAATAGAATAATCCACTTTGTTCCCTTTACACAAGGAGGACAAAGTGCCATTCCTGAACCTTAAAAACAAAAACATCAACCATTCAGTAATTAAGGGAAGAAGAAACATGATATCCGTGTTCCCCAACGTGGTGCCCTCCAGATGTGTTAAGTTCACTCAGAAGATAAGAGCATTTATAAGCCCGTCCTCGTGGAAGGGGCTGAGTTGGGGGATTCTTCAGATACAGGTCGACTTACAATCATTTGTTTAGTGACCTTTCAAAGTTAAAATGGCACTGAAAAAATGTATGACCTGTCCTCACACTTACATCTGCTGCACATTAAATTAAATTTCAACCATCCTGAACCATTTCTTGTTTTTCTTTTCTTTCAGGGAAAAATGCTGATCATCCAGTTGTGAGTATCGGTGGCAACTGAGCTGTGGTGGCGCGCCAAGAGTGGGGACAGTTGTCTTTGCTGTGCTAACCGTCCTTAATCCGAACTGCCAGTAGTGCCCCTTGCCGTTTTGGGATTGCCCGGGAGAACCCCGATAGCCTAGGAAGCAGCCCCGCGCAAAACAGGATGTTTGGACGATGATGATGGCAAGGAAGCAAGATGTCCGCATTCCCACCTACAACATCAGTGTGGTGGGCTTGTCCGGGACCGAGAAGGAGAAAGGCCAGTGCGGCATCGGGAAGTCCTGCCTCTGCAATCGGTTTGTGCGGCCGAGAGCAGACGACTTCCACTTGGACCACACCTCCGTTCTCAGCACCAGTGACTTTGGAGGGCGGGTGGTTAACAATGACCACTTCCTGTACTGGGGAGAAGTGGTGCGCTCTCTGGAGGACTGTGTGGAATGTAAAATGCACATTGTGGAACAGACCGAGTTCATCGACGACCAGACTTTCCAGCCGCACCGCAGCACTGCCCTGCAGCCCTACATCAAGAGGGCCGCGGCGACCAAACTGGCCTCCGCCGAAAAGCTCATGTACTTTTGCACCGATCAGCTCGGCCTGGAGCAGGACTTTGAGCAGAAGCAGATGCCCGACGGGAAGCTGCTGGTGGACGGCTTTCTGCTCTGCATCGACGTCAGCCGGGGCATGAACAGGAACTTCGACGAGCAGCTCAAGTTTGTCTCCAACCTCTACAACCAACTCACCAAGACGAAGAAGCCCACCGTGGTGGTCCTGACCAAGTGCGACGAAGGCGTGGAGCGGTACATTCGAGACGCACACACTTTTGTCTTCAGCAAGAAAAACCTTCAGGTGGTGGAGACCTCAGCCAGATCCAACGTGAACGTCGACTTGGCCTTCAGCACTCTGGTGCAGCTGATCGACAAAAGCAGGGGAAAGACTAAAATTATCCCATACTTCGAGGCTTTGAAACAACAGAGCCAACAGATTGCTGCCGCAAAGGATAAGTATGAGTGGCTGGTGAGCCGTATTGTTAAAAACCACAACGAAACTTGGTCCAATGTCTCGCGAAAGATGCAATCCTCTCCGGAATATCAGGATTATGTCTACTTGGAAGGGACTCAGAAAGCAAAGAAGCTTTTCTTACAACACATCTTTCGCCTTAAACAAGAGCATATAGAACGCAGGAAAAAGATGTACCTGGCCATGTTGCCTCTTGCCTTCGATGCCCTGATTCCAAACCTGGATGAAATCAACCACTTGAGTTGCATCAAAGTGGAGAAGCTGCTGGAGACCAAGCCGGACTTCTTAAAGTGGTTCGTCGTGCTTGAGGAGACGCCCTGGGACACCACCAGCCACATTGACAACATGGAGAACGACCGCATCCCATTCGATGTGATGGACACCTTGCCTGCCCAGCAGCTCTACGAGACCCACCTGGAAAAGCTGAGGAATGAGAGGAAGAGGGCAGAAATGAGAAGGGCTTTCAAGGAGAATTTGGAGACATCCCCTTTCATTACCCCGGGAAAACCTTGGGAAGAAGCTCGCAGTTTCATCATGAATGAGGATTTTTACATGTGGCTAGAAGAATCTGTGTACATGGATATTTACGGTCGGCATCAGAAACAAATTATCGAGAAGGCCAAGGAGGACTTCCAGGAACTGCTCCTGGAGTATTCGGAACTCTTTTACGAGTTGGAGCTCGATGCCAAACCCAGCAAAGAAAAAATGGGGGTCATCCAGGACGTCTTGGGGGAAGAGCAGAGATTTAAAGCGTTGCAAAAGCTGCAGGCCGAACGAGACGCCCTGATCTTGAAACACATTCACTTCGTCTACCATCCCACCAAGGACACTTGTCCCAGCTGCCCGGCTTGTGTAGATGCTAAAATAGAGCACTTAATAAGTTCCAGGTTTATCAGGCCCTCGGATCGCAATCAAAAAAACTTGCTTTCCGATTCCAACATCGACCGCATCAACTTAGTCATTCTTGGGAAAGATGGACTCGCCCGTGAGCTAGCCAACGAGATCCGAGCTCTTTGCACGAACGATGACAAGTACGTGATAGACGGGAAAATGTACGAGCTCTCTTTGAGACCCATCGAGGGGAACGTCCGGCTCCCGGTTAATTCTTTCCAGACACCCACATTTCAGCCCCATGGCTGCCTCTGCCTTTATAACTCTAAGGAGTCCTTGTCTTACGTGGTGGAGAGCATCGAGAAGAGTAGAGAGTCCACCCTCAGCCGAAGGGACAACCACCTCGCTCACCTTCCTCTCACCCTAATTCTGGTGAACAAGAGAGGGGACACCAGTGGAGAAACACTACACAGTTTAATACAGCAAGGCCAGCAGATTGCGAGTAAATTGCAGTGCATCTTCCTCGACCCGGCTTCCACCGGCATAGGATACGGGCGCAACATTAATGAGAAGCAGATCAGCCAAGTGCTGAAAGGCTTGCTGGATTCAAAGCGCAACTTAAACCTGATGAGCTCAACCGCAAGCCTTAAAGATTTGGCCGACATCGACCTTCGGATTGTCATGTGCTTGTTGTGCGGAGACCCTTTTAACGCCGACGATATCCTCCTCCCCGTTCTTCAGTCCCAAACCTGCCGGCCCTCCCCTTCTGGAAGTAGCAATTCTGTGTTACTTGAATACCCCATTGGACCCCACAAGAGGCGCATCGAACTCTCCTTGCTCTCTTTCCACTCCGCCTTCAGCATTCGCAAAAGCTGGCTGGTCCACGGTTACATTTTGTTTTACTCCGCCAAGCGCAAGGCATCTCTGGCTATGTTACGTGCCTTTCTTTGCGAAGTGCAGGACATCATCCCCGTTCAGATCGTGGCACTCACGGAGGGCTCCATCGACGTCCTGGACAACGACCTGAGTCGAGAACAGCTGACGGAGGGGGAGGAAATCGCCCAGGACATCGAAGGGAAATTCACAAGCATCCCCTGCAGCCAGCCTCAGCACAAGCTGGAGGTCTTCCACTTGTTCTTCAAAGATGTGGTGGAGAGGAAGAACATCATCGAGGCGACCCACATGTATGACAATGCTGCGGAAGCCTGCAGCACCACGGAGGAAGTCTTCAACTCTCCCCGGGCTGGCTCCCCTCTCTGCAATTCCAACCTGCAGGATTCCGAAGAGGACGCCGAGCCTCCCAGCTACAGCCCTTTCAGAGACGACAGCTCCATGCCCACCTTGTCCAAAGACCTGTCCAAGCTCTCCATGGAGCTGGAGGGCAACGATGGGCTTTCGGTCTTCTCTGTGATGAGCACTTTCGAAAGCAAACTGAACAACAAAGTACCTCCGCCGGTGAAACCAAAGCCCGCTGTCCATTTTGATATTACCAAGGGGGATCTCTCTTACCTGGAGCAAGGACACCGAGAGGGACAACGGAAGCCCGTCTCCTCTAGTAGCTGGCCACCTACTGACGGCTTCGACCCTTCAGATTACGCCGAGCCAATGGACGCCGTGGTCAAACCCAGGAACGAGGAGGAGAATATCTACTCTGTGCCTCACGACAGCACCCAAGGCAAAATTATCACCATTCGGAACATCAACAAAACCCAGTCCAACGGGAGCGGCAATGGGTCGGACAGCGAAATGGACACCGGCTCCTTGGAGCGGGGGCGCAAGGTGTCGCTGACCAGCAAGCCAGTGCTGTATCGCACCCGATGCACGAGACTTGGGCGCTTTGCCAGTTTCAGGACCAGTTTCAGTATAGGGAGTGATGATGAGCTGGGGCCCATCAGGAAGAAAGAGGAAGATCAGATGTCCCAAGGCTATAAAGGAGATAATGCTGTCATTCCCTACGAGACTACTGATGAAGACCCCAGGAAAAGAAATATTTTGCGTAGCTTGAGAAGGACCACCAAGGTAATGTGTGTGTACGTCTGGGAGTGTCTTTAACGCCAAATGGTCTGGTTTGACAGCCATTAGAGCAGAGGTGGGGAACAGGGCCCTTTTATGGCTTGTGGACTTCGACTCCCAGAATTCCTGAGTCAGGCTGGCTCAGGAATTCTGGGAGTCGAAGTCCACAAATCATAAAAGGGCCATCATTCCCCACCCCTGCATTAGAGGGTCATCCAATTGTTTGGTCGTCCAATTGAAAAATAATTAGGAGAGGGGTACCTGTATTTTTTGAAAAGAGGGCTGCATGTCTGTGTAAGACTTGGACCGTTTATTTGCTGTTCAGAAGCGTCTATATTTGAGAAACATTGGGAACAAATGTAAAGGATGCAAGAAATATTTCCAGTGTTGATTTAAAGATAACCGTTTTGGTTTCAGAAATTAAGGTGCTGGATTAGAACTCAGAAGACACTGGGTGACCTTGGATCAGTCATTCTTCCTCTCAGCCCAACTCAGGGTTGTTGGGTGGGAACACATAAGGAATGAGTACTATTTACATGGCCTTGAGTTACACAGAAATATGGGACGCTATTCTGGTATGCAAATTCTCACGAGACTGTCCCTTTGCATTCTGAGAAGGTAGCCACCAACAGTGCTCCAATAATCTCTGATCAGAGTTACAGTTTAGGGGTCTGTTCAATAACGATAAGAAAAGCATTCTAATCAGATATTAATACAATGTTTTTTTCATGTAAGATTTCATATCTGCCTTTTAAATCCAGCTTCAGAAAGCAATTTTCAAATAAGCAGCTGGCCCTTTTGAAAATAATGAATTTTGAAGAGCTAGTTATCAAGTGCACAATATGGACTTTGTGTTTCAAATCATTTTCTGGGAACCTCATTACTGTTCTGGTTTGTAATAAGACATCAAAAATACGCCTTAAAAGGGCAGATTGTAACGTCAGTAGGAAGTGGCGGATCATGTCTATATGTTTTCATCTCTCATGTGTTTTCCATCCCCCCTTAATCTATATAGTTTTGTAGAGGAGTTTGAAATGACATCAGAAAGGTTTCCTTTCTCTTTAAACAAGGCTGTGGCTGCTTTACAAAACGGGGGTGATTTCATTCTTGCTGCAGTTGTCCTGCTGCCAGCAGGGTGGACTTCTCCGCATTGGCAGGAGAGCTCTGTTACTGGAAGAGGGAGGGGAAAAAATACAAAAGCAAGCCAGATAGGTTTTTTTTATAATGCCCTCTGTTTGAAAAAGCTTTGATAATGACTCAGAGCTTGCTACTTAAAAAACAACAACTACTATATTTTTATTTTAAAATTATTATTTTAAAATTGTAGGATGGCTGTATGCATTGCAAGCTGAAAGCAGAAAAAAGCTAACCCTTTTCCCTCCCAGTCTACAATGGCATCTTACATCTCCTAATTGGAAAACAGCCCTTGATTAGAAAGGGTATGAATATTATTAACTCTTCCATTCCTTTATGGGACGGGGGGGGGGGGGGGGGGGAAACCCTCGAGGCTCCTTTTTGTACCAGGCCATCTGTTTGGACTGTTAGTGTAAAGAAGAGAGTAAAATTAGGCGTCAAGAGAGAGGAAATGGCCGAGAGAGCTCTTCCAGCAGAAGATTTGCAGAAATTCGAACTTGCCATCCAGACATGAACAAAAAACTGCTCACTAGAAAATTCAGGGTGGGGAGATGGAATCGTTGCTGAGCTGCCTCTTAATCAGCAGAGGGAGCCCAGACAGGCAATGAAGCTCAGTGGGTAGGATTTCAAAGCTGGTGCAAGGGAAAGCTTAAATAACCGGAAAGGTTTTTCTACCTATTGCTCTTCCAGAAATACGGATGTGGGCAGTCCTCGACTTAAGACCACAATTGAGCCCAAAATTTCTGTGGCTAAGCCAGGCGGTTGTTAAATAAGTTTTGCCCTATTTTATGACTTTTTCCGCCACACTTGTTAAGCAAACCACTGCAGTTAAGTGAATCGTGAGGTCGTTAAGCGAATCCGGCTTCCCCCATTGACTTCACTTGTCAGAAGCCCATTGGGAAGGTCACAAATGGTGTCTGCATGGCCGTAGATAGTGCAATGGTCCTAAATACATGCCAGGTTTCCAAATTTTGGATCAGGTGACCCATGGGGATGCTGTGCATGAAAACCAGCCATGTCGCTTTTTTCAGTGCCGTTGTAACTGTGAACGGTCACTAAACCAATGAACATGTCGGTTGTTGAACGGCTGCCACAGTTGTAAAGCAGCCACTGTGAAGCCATGATTCAGTATGGGTGTGTTTTTGCCAAACACTGGGAGAAATTGCTGGTTTTCGGCAAAACCATCGTAATATGCAATTGTGTGACTGCAGATGGCCGTAAATGCAATCCTTTTGCCAGGGCCTGAAGTTCGGCCATGTGATCACAGAAGGGGCATGATCATCAGAACTTTAAGCCAGGTTGTAGGTAGCCCCAAGGTAGGTCTGTCGGAAACTCGGACCACTGCTAAGCAGCCGGTCGTAAGTCGAGGACCAACTGTATGCAAGTAGATTTCAGAGTGGAGGGTATTCATTGCCATGTTGTGTCTTCTCTAAAATGCATGGCTAGTCTTCATTTATTCTTCAGCCATTTTACACCTTTCAGGGTTGGGAAAGCCTCTTTGTAGCTCAATTATAGTTTGGGCTTATTTCCCTGATAGATAGAAATGCCTTATAAAAGTGGGGTTTGCAGTTGATTCATAGGTAAAATGAGTCTTTTGTGTCCATCTTTTTTCTTCTATGTGCATACAGGCAGCTTGCCAAGATAATGGCTATCGGCCATATTGCAAAATTAATATGGCTTAGGCATTTAAATCTGCACTGCCTTTGCTGCTTCATTAGGCCTGTTCTCAACTGACTGTGTCATCCTGGATTTCTAGTTGCTTCTGTCACATTGATTTTTTCCATGATAAATCAACTTTGCTTTTTAATCTGCATTCCTGCGCTGTTAAGTTCAAGAGCTGACTCAGCATATGGTGGAGGTCACTTCTGTATGAAAACAATGACTGAATCCACTATACTTTCCCCATTTAAATATACCAGGAGAATCCTAACAAGTGTTGGACTCAAAAATAAAAAAGAAGAAGAAGAAGAAGAAGAAGAAGACAGGGTCAGTTCCATCTGTAGAAAAGAATTAAGAAAGTTTACACATTTCATTATCCCCAAATATTATTTGGTCTGGATCATTGCTGAGGCAAAGACAGTTGAACGTGGCCAGTCTGTTAAATTACCAACCGTGTTAAAAACCACACAGCAGTGATTAGACAAGACCAATCTAGCAAAAAATTGAAGTGTGTTTCTAGATGACAAGCTTGTATCCAGCTAAGGATGGCTAACTAGATATTTATGGGAACCCCACAAGCAAAATAAAACCCCTATCGGTACTTAAGGGAATTATTGAAAATCCCAAAGATTTTGCTATTCAGATTGGTTCACATCTGAAAGAAAATCGATTTAAAAGAATTCCCACATACTGTAATAGAGCTACCGGTAGCTTGTTTCTGGTCACCTTTTATTTCTAGCCACAACTGACCCTAGTTTTTCTAATTGGAATGTGCAGAATTAAGACTCATTTCCAGGTAAAATACTGTGACTCCTCTTTTCATTAGAACAATGCCGTTGGTCAGCCTTTGGCCACGGAAGGCCTAAGGGAAATCTCGTCTCGATTCTGGAGCAGGTTTCCATTCGTCTTTCCTTTCTTAGTTCCTCCGGACCAGAGATGGCCCAGAGTTCAAGTGAGCTGGCAGAGGACAAGCAACTCTGCTGCAGCAGCCCTCTCCTTAGGAGACCATTTTTAAAAATAATTTATTTCTCATATTTCTGTCCTGCCCATCTCACCTAAGCAATGCTATATATACACCTTCCTCTGTCATTCTTAGGCAGCATCTTTCAATCGCAGCAATTGGATGGGTGGGTGGAGTACAGATGATTTTTTTAAAGTGTTTTTCAAGAGAAGAGTTGACTAGACTGAATGAATGAAGATAACCATCAGCCTTGTGTTATATTCTCTTCACTGAGTGTGTCTGCTGCAAATATTAAGCCGGTTTAATGGTTCCCTCATGACACCCACGTGCCTGGCTGTGGGTTGAACCGCTAGACATCTGGCAAACTTTGAAACAAAGGCTATTCCTGCAGAAACCTGAATTCTTTAACCCGATGTTTCTCAACCTTGGCAACTTTTAAGACGTGCGAACATCAACTTATGCTGGCTGGGGAATTCTGGGAGTTGAAGTCCACTTTTAATTAAAGTTGCCGCTTTAACCCTTTGGATGGCCAGGCGTTAATTGGGAGCCCATTAAGCTGTTTCCTTATTCCCGCAGCCTTCCAGTTACAGAATGTCTTCCTTGTAACTTGCTAGCTCATCTTTTTAATGGGGGAATGACTCAAAGTGACTTCGGCCTACAAAACTATTCTCTAGCATTGAACTTCATTCCAGCTCTTGCCCCTTTGGGATTTCGTTGTTTGTTTACATCCCGCCTTTATTATCTTTTTATAAACAGCTCAAAGCGGTGATTATATCTAGTATTGGCCTATGGTCACCCAGCTTTCGTGCCTAAGGTGGGGCCTAGAACTCCCAGTCGCCCAGTTTCTAGCCTGGTGCCTTAACCGCTAGACCAAGCTGTCTCTCTTAATGGTTATTTACTAACTATGCCTCAAAGCAGAAATCTGTGGGCTGACACAGTTTTTCAGAGTATGTTCCTTTAAATGTGTTTCCGTTATTCTCTTTCAGGCCTTGAATGTCTGTTTTTGTGCCGCTCTTCAGGTTTATGAATGAAGCGGTGGAAAAACTACCCTGGAGCATGTTTGACTCTCTCTCTGAGATGTTCTAGCTTTTAGGTTGTCCCAGAGCACTCTGATCAGGGAAGCTAGGGTTATCTCCAAAATCCTTGTGGATATTATTTCTTGAAATAATATCCACGAGTAGCATAAAAATTCGAGCATCGTGATTTACATCCAGCATCCCTTTCCCTGTGCAAGCTTTTCAACTGATTGAGACCTAATAATACTTTGCTCTTTTAGTTTGTATAGCTGAAGTGCTGATTGTAAATCACCAGGGCTTTTTAAAAGCTGGCTCCTTTTATTGTTGCTTACGGTCACGATGCAATATATATGGCTGCTTCTGTTACCTTTTGGATTTATTCCTCAATAAATCTCTGCAGGGTAAGCAGTGTAGGATAGCAGAAGTACCAGTATCTTCCTAAGAGGTGAACCTTGTTTAATCTTGAAATATAATCTGCTAGGGTGAGCAGATAAGGAAAAAAGACACACTCAGTCTTCGTACACATTTATCAAAGGACTTCAGTGTAAGATTTTGTTCGGTAAAGAATAGAATAGAATAGAATAGAATAGAGTAGAGTAGAGTAGAGTAGAGTAGATATATATATATATGCATATGCTCTCGGTCTACATAAAAGAAAAGATAACATTCCTCAAGAATCATAAGGTACAACACTTAATGATAGTCATATGGAAACAGTCAATAAAGCCAGCTACAATTGTAAATATCCCTTGAATCGTTTTGCCTGAATGTAAGTTTCCAACCACTTCAAGTCCGATTGAGTCAACAAATTGCACTGAATTATAATTTGGCTGATGGATAGTTTGCAAATAGTCCTCGATTTATGACCACAGTTGAGTCCAACATCTTGGTTGCTAAGCGAGACTGTTGCTAAGTGAGTTTTGCCCCACTTCACAACCTTTTGTGCCACAGTCGTTAAGTGAATCACTGCAGTTGATAAGTCTCCCCATTGACTTTGCTTGTCAGAAAGTCGCAAAAGGGGATCATGTGACTGTCATAAATGCGAGTCAGTTGCCAAGCATCTGAATTTGGATCACGTGACCACGGGGGTTCAGCAACCGTCGTAAGCGTGAAAAACAGTTGTAAGTCACTGTTTTCAGTGCCGTTGTAATTTCGAACAGTCACTAAATGAATGGTTGTAAGTCGAGGACTACTTGCATTTATCTTAAGTTCTTAAATAGAATTTAAGCTCTTATTAAGCTACGGTTACTTGGTTTAATTTCTTGTTAAAGTATCTGGTTATCTTTGTACAGAAACGTTCTTTCTCTTCTGTGGTCTGAAAATAAATGATTACACTCACACACGCATACATACACACACATACAACTTGTTGTTACAAGCTAGTATTGTTCAAAATATCCTTCTGTCACCAGAACCTTAGAAGAGGAAGTTGTATGGAAATAGACTAAACAGGAAATAGACAATGGAGAGGGTGAGAAGTTTCCTGGGGCCACATGGTTCAGGAGATGTCCTCAAGGATTGGTATTTCATCCAGGCCACTGATTTCTTTCTTTCTTTTTTCTTTTTTGAGCTCAAAATAACAAAACATCTGTCCTTGTATGTTGGGACCCTCATTGCAATTGAGTCACACCCCACCTATTGTTACTTTTCAATTATTGCAGTGTGTCCATCTTCCCAGGTTTCCTGCCAACTTCCTCATTTTGGAAAAAAAAATGTAAATTACTATGTTTATGATGAAAAGTAATCGTACATTTATTTCTTTTTTGGTTGGTTGGTTGTGTGTGTGTATGTGTGTATATGGGGGAGGAGGGGCTACAAAACTACTTGCGATGCCAACTGGCTCCTGTCACTCAGTGATTTGAGATTTGCAAAAGGGGGGCAAATTTTAGGATTAAAGAGCTATTTATGAGAAGCCGGTCCCCTTGCGACCTGTTGGCTCATTGTTTCAGCGATATTTCCTTACCTAAACAGAGAAGCAGAAGGACCGCAGGTAGGCAAAAAAGCAGTGGGAGCAACTTCCGACTTCCTGCCGGCTTTCCCCATTGGCTTGTCCTGTATAAAGCTAGTCGGAAACTTTCCAAGTCAAAAAGTGACTCTGGGAGTTTGGGAGCACTGAAGCACATCAACTTTGCCAAATTTCCATCCCACGGGAGTCATGGGCCCTCTGTGTTTGATTTGGAAGATCCAGGACTGTTTCAGCCAGTAATCAATCTCTCCCTCTCCCTCTCCCTCTCCCTCTCCCTCTCCCTCTCCCTCTCCGCTCCTCCCTCCCTCCCTCCCTCCCTCCCTCCCTCCCTCCCTCCCTCCCTCTCTTTCTTTCTTTCTTTCTTTCTTTCTTTCTTTCTTTCTTTCTTTCTTTCTTTCTTTCTTTCTTTCTTTCTTTCTTTCTTTCTCTCATATTTGAAAGAGAGCCTTGGTTCAGGATTCTGATTTGGGGATTTAATCCTTCTCTTATGCAGTCCCTGATCTGTGATTGTTTTCATTTGTCTTCTTTTCTGTACAGGTAGTCCTTGACTTACGACTACAGTCGAGCCCAAACTTTCCTTTGCTAATTGAGATATTTGTTAAGTAAATTTTGCTCCATTTTGTGACCTTTCTTGCCACAATTGTGCAGTTGTTAAGTTAGTAACACGGTTATTAAGTGAATCTGGCTTCCCCATTGATGTTACTTGTCAGAAGGTCGCAAAAGGGGGATCATATCACCCTGGGACCCTGCGGCCGTCATAAATATGAACCAGTTTCCAAACATCCGAATTTTGATCATGTGTCCATGAGGCTGCTGCTACGGACGTAAGTGTGAATAATGGTCATAGGTCACATTTTTCAATGCCATTGTAACTTCGGACGGTCACTACATGAACTGTTGTAAGTTGAGGACTAACTGTAGTTCAGTGTTTAATGATCCTCTGCTGCTCATCTTTATCCTGTGTGAATCTACTAGATCTTGTCATTGTTGTTCGAAGCTAGTCTTGGCATGTTGTTTCAGCCTCAGCCAACCCTATTTAAGCCACAAAATACCTTTCACAGCATTGTTTTAGAAACAAAACCATGTGATATCTGCATCACATTGCCTTAATCTGGACAGAATCTTCCTCGTTCGCTTTTGCCCTCTTTTGAATTATCTCTGTTGCTCTGTGTATAACGCTCATCATTGTTTTGGTTGCGCTGAGCCTGTTTTTCTCGTGGCTTCTGTTGTGACATATCCCTTGAATGGCTTTCTGCTTTTTCACATAACGTTTTCCAACTGGTATTATTTATTGGTTAGGTTCCTGCCTTCAGGAGCTCATGGTGGCATAGTCACAGCTCCTTTTCCCCTCCCCATTTTTCCACCGTCACAAGCCTGCTGGGGCTGGATGAGCAGAGAGTAGCTGACCCAGAGATACCAAAGAGACTCTGTGGCTAAGGATGGCTTGGAATCTCGGTGGCCCTGCGCCAAGTCTGGCATTTTACCCACTGCTATACAGTGGCTCTCATATCATGTTCGTTTATTAGAATTTTTATGCAACTTTTATTACTTTATAAGTAACTCGAGGTGGCGAATATACATAATACTCCTTTCTCTTCCTGTTTTTCCCCATAACAACAATCTTGCAAGGTAGGTTGAGCTGAGATACAGTAACTGGCCCAAAGTCACCTAGCTGCTCTCGTGCCTAATGTGCGACTAGAACTCAAGAGTGTCCTGGTGATTGGCACAAGGTCACCCAGCTGGCTTTCATGGTTTAAATGGGACTAGAACTCACTGCCTCCTGGTGATTGGCCCAGAGTCATCCAATTGATGATCATGCATAAGCCGGGACTAGAACTCATTGCCTCCTGGTGATTGGCCTAAAGACATCCAGCCAAATTCATGCCTAAGGTGGGACTAGAACTCACATCTCCTGATTTCTAGACCAGCTCCTTAACCATTAGTCTGAACTGAATATTACAGGCATAACTTAAACAAATATGATTTACTAGCAATTTGTGCTTTCAGACATATAGATCCCATTTGTCTAATCAGATACAAGGTTTTTAAGTGAAATGTGTGGCTATTATCTTTAGGCAATAAAACAGTCCTTCCTTCCTTCTGACTATATATTCCTGGCCGTACTAACTCCGATCAATTGTTTTCTACAGAAACCAAAGCCTAAACCTCGACCATCTATCACAAAGACTACGTGGGAGAGCAACTATTTTGGGGTGCCTTTGACCACTGTAGTGACCCCAGAGAAGCCCATTCCCATTTTTATTGAGAGATGCATCGAATACATTGAAGCAACAGGTAAGCAGGAAGGCCATGTTTTAATGGTTAAAGTTGGTGTTGAAGGGGAGTGGCAGGGCCACATTGCTTAGCTGGACACAGCTGGGTCTGTCAAAATGTGGGGTTCCCCCCCCCCTTTTTAAAGTGTGATATACTTATTTCAATGACAGGTCCTTGGTGCTCTCTGAGCTTGGTTGTTTTCTTGCAGACGTTTCATTCCCCAAACTAGGTAACATCATCAGTCCGACTAGTGTGGGTAATGAAACATCTGCAAGAAACCAGCCAAGGTCAGAGAGCATCAAGGATGCCACATTTCAGTACTTTACAAATATTCTCCATTATTGGTACCTGTTTTAAGACATGCATTTCAGTTTTCATCTATTTCCTTCATTATAATGAAGGGAAACCACTATTGTTTTTTGTAATCATAGACAAGAGGTGCTCTGAGGGGTGCAAAGTGGGGCCACAGGTGGGTTGTTCACTTCTGGTTGGAGACACCTGGCACTGGATCGGAGATGGTTGATTTAGGATTATTATCCTGAGGTTTACAGTCCTTGGTAATACAGAGGAAATCTCGGATTCTCGTTCTCCTTCAGTTTCTCATGCTTTCAGAGGGACTTCGCAATTTTTGGTTGCTAGAAATTGTAGCGTGTGCTCCCCCTCTGCTAAATTGTGATAATGCTTGCACAGTTAAGGACGAAGTCAGGAGCTCCTAATTGGCATGGGTTTTTTTCTCTGTTTCTGCCTCACTTCAGGTTCTCACAGCCTGCAGCAAAGGAGCAAAATAAAGGGGTTTTTATCACGCTTTGTCTTGTGACCAAATAACACATTATTAAACAAAAACCACTGGGACATCCACTGCCTGGATAAGCAGAAGAAATAAAAAAATGAATTCGGGATGGGAATAAATCCGAAAGTCTCAGCACACTGGTTAGGAAACCAAAATGATTTGTTCACGTAACTATTGAATGCAGTTTAAACTAAAACGGCTTGGAAGGCATTAGGTATTCTGGTAGGATTTGAACTTGGACTTCAAAGTGTTCTGTCGATGTTGCTGCCATCTGTATTTCCCTTGGTTAATTATGTAGAGATAACCTTTGAACTGCCAGAAGAATTTTAGGTGACTGCATCTTGCATCACAACTATGCCTGTTCTTTGCTGATTCTTACTGGTGTGTCACGCAGGTAGAAAACTCTTTCGATGTTATCCCAAAAGCTGCAAAACTCTTAGGAGAAGAGAGGGGGTCATTCAGCTGTGTCTATTACATTAAATCAGTAGACTTATACTAAATAAACATATATGCAATTCAAATAATGATTATAGTTAAATCATTTGCACTTGGCTCTCGAACCCCATGGATAAAAATGGACATGCTGCTTTTCTCTGAAGGCTTGAACCAGTTTTTAAAGGCCTCTCCCCTCTAAATGATAAGTCTTCCCAACTTCTTTCCTTATCAGCTCTCCTCTTTATTCCATCAATAATTGACAGCAGTGCCTAACGGTGGAGGTTCAAACAGAATATGAATCTTTTTATCCCTTGCAGCTACAGTAGGTGAAATTGGATAACATCTGCCAGCTGCTTAATTATTTAACTATTAGCCAGGTTGATCTGGAAGCCTTAAAAGACATCCTTGCATTGTATATGCATATCCCCCGTAGGATAAACCCTCGGCAAAGCTGCGGAATATTTGCTCTTATTACTAGCGAAAATAAGAATTTCAGGTTAGTTATTTGGATTGAAATGTTTGCCTTTGAGCCTGGTTCTCACTGGCTCCTGACGAGAATAGATTTTGGCTGCCTTCATTTTGGGGCACAAGTAGTATTTGCTTGTGGCTTGGAGGGGCTGTTTGTTGAAATCACTCATTTGATGCTGGATGAAGTCCTGGTTTGCTAATCCACCAGAGTTAAGCAAGGTGGTAGATACTCTTGGTGCTGCTAATAACTCGGATGTTCTTTGGGGAAACTTCTTGAGAGTTATTTTCAAACAGAATATCCTGCAGACAGAGTATCCTGCATAGTTCAACCCCCTCTGCAATTTATCCTATACTTGACATGCTTCCTGTTAAATCTATTCCCCACATTCACTATTCCTCCCCTACCTTTTTACCTGCCTGGTCACCCTGAGAGGCACATCTCTTTCTCCTGGGCTCGAAAGCATGTCAGAGCAATAAGCCTCTTAGCGGATATAATTGGGAAAAAGCAGAAAATAATAAGTTGGCTTGTATTGAATGCTGCATCGAGAGATAGGAACTTTTAGTAGTGTGGACTTTGGCACAGAACTGCACATTGTGGCTATGTTAGCAGTGCCAGATGCTAAGGATGCTGCAGAATAATAAGAATTTTGATTACTTTTATTTATTTATGGTCTCTCTCTCTCTGTGACTCTGTTTCTCTCTGTCTCTCTCTCACACACACACACACACATGCACACACACAACTTGGTCTCAAGAGCAGTTAAAAGTGTTTCAAGATGGCCACTTTCATATAAGTTCCTCCCTTGTATGAAACTAATACTACATGATTTATATATTAAATTCACACAGTGATCCATGATGTTATTTCCTTAATGCTAATAAACCCCCAGATTACAGTACGGTATAATTTAACACAGAGAATATTTTGGGAAAGAACGAAAGAGATTCTGCGTGTGACCGGCAGAATGAATGTTACAGCAATTTCTAGACCAAAGATTCTCAGCCTCGGCAACGTTAAGACGTGTGCACCTCAACTCCCAGAATTCCCCAGCCATTTATCCAAGGTTGATAAACACTGGCTTAGTATAACAGGTGGGACAAGAACATTCCCATAACCATGCTTTAAAAATCCAAACCATGGTTTGTAGCAACTGTGCAACTTGTAAAGGGAAATGGGCCACTTTGGGAAAATTGAAAATAATCCTGAGCCGCAAAGTAACAGCTGGTGCGCAAGGATGGGGTTGGTGAGGCTTGAAGGAGCTGGCCCATGGCAGAAGTCTTTCAGGATGGCAGCAGCAATAAACAGATTGAATTGACCGAATCTGAGGCCTTCTCAAAATTGCTTGGTGTCGAGGGCAATCCTAGCTATCTTCTAAAATATATGGGGCAGCCACAGAGAGGAGGGGGTCAATCTATTCTCCAAAGCACCTAAAGGCCAGACAAGAAGCAATGGATGGAAACTCATCCAGGAGAGAAGGAGGAGGAATTTCCTGACAGTGAGGACAATTCATCAGTGGAATGACTTGCCTCCAGATGTTGTGGGGGCTCCAACACTGGAAGTTTTAAAGAAGAGATTGGGTAACCATTTGTCTGAAATAGTATAGGTTTCTTCCTTGAGCAGGGGGTCCCTTCCGGCTCTAGGATCCTATGTTCTATGTTATACTGTTACTACTACTCACAGCTGATTGGAAAGTTGGTGCCCTACTCATGCCCTCTTGTAGACAGATATCAAAGACTATAGTGGGGGCAAGAGACCAGATCAGAGAGTTTGGATCCAGAAGCTTGTCCTCCAACTATCATTGTGCCAAAGTTCATGGAATGCCAAACTAGGGGTAAGTCAAACTACAGACAAGTTTAGGGAGAGAGCAAAACAGAGTTTGCCATCCCACACATTTATAAACCAGGGTTTGAAAGTCCCCCGTTAAATTTTCTCTGTGCTGTTCTGTATTGCAGTCCAATCTTTCTATGGCACTGCAGAAGACTGAATTCCAGTTGCATTGCCAAGTTCTCCAAGACATTTGCAGATGGTAACCATGTGAACTCTGGAAGATTGCTTTGAAAAATACCTCAATGTTTCCTTTGTTTAACTAAGCCCAAACTCACCATGTTGAGTCATGGCCATCATACTAAGTAATGTTGATGGAGCCAACCACTCTAGTAAAATTCCTTCTTTTATTTCGGAAAAAAAAGACCCCCACTGGATTAATTCCACGAATGCTATATTTTTACTTTTTCATTTCCTACTTCCTATTCTGTCTAACTTTAAAGACAGTTTTTCAATATCTCATAATCCAGACTCAGTTCAACTGATACCTTATATAGAATTAGTATAAAAAATGAGAAGTGCAAAATGAAATAATTTCATTATATATATATATATATATATTAAGTGGAAAATAAATATTTTGACACTCTTATTTTCAGTAAAATGAAACGTGTGAGATATGCAATCACATAATCTTGGGCTTGTAAAATACGTATCTGAATCTAAGCCTCTGTCATTAATCATAGTGCCAAAATAATGAAGCTCGTAACTAAAGTTCCACTCTTTTATCTGTGGCATGCACACCTATAAAGGATCGACAGGTATAGTAACCCTTTGGGAACTGGTCTCACCGAACTGAGAAACGGTGCAGATTTAAAGCAGCATAACCTCTTAACTCTCTTGGAGCTGATCCGATTCTTAGCTTGGCAGGAGGACGGTTAGACTGTCATCTATTGTGTTTGACAACGGCTCAGCCCTTCTGATGCCACCGACAGACACATTGCTAAACAGATGCATGTGTAGCTTTCTCCGAAGGCAAACGTGAACCTCGAGGAATTTTTTACTACCCGATAGCAAAACACAGAGGATAAACAATCGGATTGGCAGGCCCAGGGCGATCGTGACCAGTTTCTTTTCCCAGTCCCCAAAAATCATCACGTTTTTATGTGGCTTCCTTGGATCTGTTAGGATTGAAATCAAAGAACAATAGCTCTAGGATAGAAGGATTGCGCCACATCGGCCCCAAAATCGGCAAGAGCTGTTGACATCCAAAAAGGAGCTGGCATTTTTATGAAGGCCCCGTCAGAATTTCAGCCTGCTGATGTCATGGGCTCGGAATGCGGTAAGGCAAGAATAGATACCAGGGCACAGATTTAAAAAAAAAAAAAAAATCAGGAGATTTGCAGTTTTAAGAATTGCTTCAACGTGGTTGTTTTCCCTTAAGAAATTGCAGACTGGAAGGAAAACTAAATCCAGGTGTTTCTGTGGAAGGATCGTTTTAGAATTTAACCCTTTCTTTCTTGGAGAGTGGCATCAACTATCAAAGGAATGGTACAGTTGTATTGTAGAGGTGATGTAAAACCTCTCTAATACCCAGGCACAGTTTGTCTTCTGGGGTAGTTTTTCTCAATGTTGACAGCTTTAAGACACGGTGGTAAAATTAGGTGAAACCCACCTCTGGACAATGCAGGCCAAGGTTTTTAAGCAGGGTTAGATTTCAGGAAATCTATGAACTTCAGTGGGAAAGAAAAATATCTTCATTTTCACTGATCTCTAACTGAATTTAGCTTGTCTTGTTATTGATTTTTAATGGATTAGGGAGGAAAAAGCCATACATATTTTCATATTGCGTATTTTTTAATATTTTGATCACTGTACTTGTGCATAATTTGTTTCCTTTATAATACAATCTGTGACATATTTAATGCATTTAAATCACACACACACACCCAGGGTGATAATACAATTTGATGTTGTCTAAATGCATTTCTGCTAGTTTCTCTGAAACTGAAGCTACCTACTTTCATATTAATCGTATTTTTCACACACATTTGAGGAAAAGTAAACTCTGTTTGTGCTGACAGATCTTTGATAGCAAATGGCACCTTAAAATGTTTCTAATTTAGTTATAGGCTTGGATCAATTAAACATTTTGATTTTTTTGCAGGAATATTTTAAATATTTTCTAACACTGCAAGAAGAATGCTAAATATAGGACGGCCATCGAATAAAGTGTTGAAAGGTTGATTATCTGTTTTCGAAAATGAAATGTTTACAGAAAAACACAGATTTGTGGTGTAGTTTATTGCCATATTTAGGCTAAAGTTCCTTGAAAGACATGATGTGGAAAAGAACAGGCTATATATGTATACCTACTTTGGAAATAAGCTAGCTTGCATTCTTGAGTTTTTGCTAGCTGAGAATTTTGTTTGTTGAGATGGAGTCCACCTACTTCAACTGGTATTATTCCCATTTTATGAAATGGTGAACAAAGAGCTGAGCAGCAACTGAGATAAGATTTGAACAGAAACGTGCAGATTTGTTAAGATTTTTTTTTAATTAATGATTACTATGTGTTTGCTTTTGGATATTTTTGGCTGTTCACATTATAATGGAAAAACAGAGTTAGAAGGGACCTTGGAGGTCTTCTAGCCCAACCCCCTGCTCATGCAGAAGACCCTATACCATTGCAGACAAATGCCTGTCCGGTCTCCTCTTAAAAGCCTCCAGTGATGGAGTGCCCACAACTTCTGGAGGCAAGTAGTTCCACTGGTTAATTGTTCTCACAAAATCCTTCTTAGTTCTAGGTTGGTTCTGTCTTTGATAAGCTTCCACCCATTGCTTCTTGCTCTGCCTTCAGGTCCTTTCAACCTACGTTGAAAACCTCCTGCTCCTACCTCTTTCCCCCAATTTAAACTTTATTTCCCTCTGTCGATCATTAACCGGGGCAAATAAACCTGGCCGTTAATTTGCATATACAGTAAAACAGTTGTCCTCCCGTCATCCCAGCAGCAGCTCTATTTGGAGCCTGCTTGCTGTCTGCAGGAAGGACGGGGAGGCGTGGCTGCATAATGTTCAGCTTCTCACAATTGTCCCATTCTGGAAACGGCCCTGTTCGATGGAGTAACTCGATGGGACACTGTGGGCTTCTCTGTTGAATAAAAGGGCAGTGGGGAAAAAGGAAGGCCTCAGTTCCAAGAGGCATTATTATATTTGTCTCTTCCACCGGCGGAAGCCCACGAGCTGCCCTGTCACAGCTTTGCTCTGGGCATGACTCTGATGAATGGAGCGTGTGGGCTGGTGACAGGAAGCCGCTGGGGATCGGCGACATGTAAGAGGGCCTGCCTTCCGTTGGGCCTTCTGGGTTCGTAGAATCCCATTCTCTTCGCCTTGCTGGAAACCACACAGTTGGAGGAACCGGGCCTGGCTAGTCTAGTGAAGAGAAGGACCAGGGGAGGTAGGATATTTGAGGGGCTGCCACGGAGAGGAGGAAGGGGGTCAAGCTATTTTCCAAAGCACCCGAAGGCCAGACAAGGAATAATGGATGGAAACTGATCAAGGAGAGATTCAACTTAGAAATAAGGAGAAGTTTTCCGACAGTGAGAGCAATCAACCCATGGAACAGAAGTTGTGGGAGCTCTTTCAAGAAGAGGCTGGACTGCCATCTGTCAGAAATGGTGTAGGGTCTCCTGCTTGGGTGGGGGGGGGGGGTTGGGCTAGATGACCTACAAGGTCCCCTTCAACTCTGTTCATCTGAAGAAATAGTGTACACGAACATCACCTAAGCAAGGTCTAAACTTCAAAGGACGTGGCCTTAGAAATGATCCGTGACGCCGACTGGGCTCTCAAGTGAAGGTGGAGAAGGATGTTAGGGAAGGAAAGGGAGGGATTTCTCTCCTCTCCTGCCCTAATGCTGCTTTGTCTCTGTGCAGCTGGTCGTTGACTTACAACTGTTCATTTAGTGACCATTCAAAGTTACAAAAGCACTAAAAAAAGTGGCTTATGACAGTTTTTTCACACTTAAGACCATTGCAGCCTTCCCGTGGTCAGGTGATCAAAATTCAGATGCTTGCAACTGACTCATTTTTACGACGGTTGCAGTGTCCAGGGGTCACGTGATCCCCTTTTTGTGACCTTCTGATAAGCCAAGTCAATGGGGAAGCCAGGTTCACTTAACAACCGTGTGACCAACTTAAGAACTGCAGGGATTCACTTAGCAACTGAGGCAAAAAAGGCCATAAAATGGGGAGAAACTCACTTAACAACTGTCTTGCTTAGCAACAGAAACATACTCAATTGGGACCGTAAGTCGAGGACTACCTGTAGTGTAAAGGGACAATTTACAATATGTAATTTTAAGCCCAAATCAAACCCTGGGAAGTTGCATTCACAATTTCTTGTATAATCCATATTTTGGGTCACCCCTGAATGGGTCAGTTGCCGATATTTTGCCTGCTTGTGAATTTGATGTGTATCTATCCATAAAGAGGCTTGTTTTTGGCACAGAAACGGTTCTATTGTCACAGCTCACCTACTGTTCTCAGTACACAACGCCTGCCTTGTTTTGTGTGTGACAAGGATTGGGTGTAAAACAGGATTTTATAACATAAACATGGAAGTGGATTGCAGGAAATATTACTAAACATTGTTTTTCGCCGCCGCAAAGTTGAGAGTCACTTTTGCCATCGAGGGTACGATTGGGAAACTGCTGCTGGCTTGGATTTGATAGCCAGTTTTGTTCCTCCTGGGTGTCCCTAAGACCCCTGGGGGCTCCACGCATTATTTGATGGCTCCAGTGAAGCCCCTGACAAGCACAACTATTCTAAAACCCACTTGTTTTGCTTGTGTACAGCTGCACTTAATCTAGTCTTCCACAAAACCCCTTCCTCATTTTAACTCCTTACATGGGCTCAGCATCTTTGCCTGTCAACCAGAGATCAATCGCATAATCGCAATTGGCAGTTCGGAGTTTTTAAAGCCATGCCATTGGTGATCTCTGCCCTCAGAATAAATCTTGCAGATTCCCCTATTTTTAATATACCTTCCTGAATGGGAGATAGGCCAGCCCTTCGCATTTCTCCCGAGTAGGCTTCTTTGAAGATGCTAAGATGCTGAACTGCTCGTCAGTATGTAGATTTATGAAGACCTTCCTGCAGTTACCAAGCAGGATAATTTGTGATCTTCGACTCGTTTCTTAGCTTTATGATGGCTTCCAGATTTCCATGCCAGCTTTCTTTCTACTCAGTGGCTTTTCGTTTTTAAAAAAAATAACCAATAAACTTTCTTGAACTTAAAGTAACCAGGCATGCTGAGATTTATGTGTCAAGCTTCCTCATAGGAGCTTGTAATCTTTCTTTGCACCAGATGAGATTCTGGCACGGGCAAGATTTAAACCAGAGTCAGGTTGCTTGATTGTTTTCTTTCGGAGGAAAATGCTCCCATATTGAGGTATATACAGGTAGTCCTCAACCTACGACCACAATTGAGCCCAAAACTTCTCTTGCTAAGCAAGGCCATTGTTAATTTGCCCATTTTATTTATTTTTTTATTTTTGCCACAATTGTTAAGCGGATCACTGCAGTTGTTAAGAGAACCAGGCAGTCATTCAGTGAATCGGACTACCTCCATTGATTTTGCTGTCGGAAGCCATCTGGAAAGGTTACAAATGGCGATCACATGACCCCGGGACACTGCGACCGTCATAAATATGAGTCAGATACCAAACACCTGAATTTCGGTCACGTGACCACGGGTATGCTACAGTGGTCATAAGTGTGAAAACAGGTCATAAGTCACTTTTTTCAGTGCTGTTGTAACTTGGAACGGTCACTAAAGGAATGGTTGTAAGTCGAGGACTACCTGTAATCACAGAGGCACTGTCAAAGTAGTTGGTGGACATATATTTTTAGCATTTGTGCCATGGATGATGCCCAGTTTTTGATACGTGCACTGATCAGGTAGCTGATTTATACCACCCTCTCCCCCTCCTCAAATTGCAAAAAAAACTGCCTTAGCCATTCATCGCAGGTCTTTTATAGCACTTTGCAATTAGGAAATATAATTTCAACACATTTCTGCAGGGGCGTGAGGTTAGTGCAGGGTTCTAGTAATTATACTTTTCGCTATCATTATCTCCCCACAGCTTCTCGGAGCAATTAAAATCCACCACAAAGGTATAATATAAACGGTTACAGCCACACGGATACATATGTGATACAGAAAGGCAGAAGGTTATTCATCACCATTTCTTCCTCAGTTTGTTTTTCTAGTTATAATCTCCACTGCTAGTTTATTTGCTCTGGAGCTCTTTCTGCCTTTTTAGCAATTTAAAAAATCTTTAGTATTTGGAAGGAACTAAGGGATACTAATGGCCACTCATTTCCCTTGACGCTTTGAAAGTGGAACGCAGTGCAAACTTAATACAAAATCACATTTTCCTCAGTATTGTGACTTGTCAGGTCCTTGGTGCTCTCTGAGCTGCAGATGTTTCATTACCCAACTAGGTAACGTTATCAATGCTAGAAGGGAGGAGGAGAGGGACTCTGGGGTCCTTGGTGCTGTGTGAGCTTGGTTGTTTTCTTACAGATGTTTTATGACCCAAGTATGCAACATCATCAAAATGACTGGGGGGGTTTGGTTCTCTTTGAGCTTGGTTGCTTCCTTGCAGACATTTCATTACCAAATTAGGTAACTTCATCAGTGCTCGAAGGAGTGAAATCATGACTTGCATCTCTGTGCCCCCATTTTCTGGGCAGAAGGCTTCTATGCTCAGTCTCCCATAAAATATTTCTTTCCTGGTGATTTGCACGTTTGGCTCTGCTTTAATCTTTTTCTCTCCCCTCCCCACCAGGGTTGAGCACCGAAGGGATCTACCGGGTGAGTGGAAACAAGTCTGAGATGGAGAGTTTGCAGCGGCAATTTGACCAAGGTAGGACCCCCGCAGCCTCCGTGCTTTTACTTGAGATGGGAGAAGCCGTTTAGGAAGGCAGTCGGGGTTTGCGGGGAGACAGATTGGTGTGGGTGTGGGCGACTCTTGCTTTTAACTTCTTCTGGAAGGCCAGCCAAGTTGGAGACTGATGCACCTCCACTGAGGGGCCGTTCCAGAGGGCCAGCCCCCTTATGGAAAAACATTGCTCCTGGGTTTCGTCTCCCCCCCCCTCACTCCCCAAAGTCCAAAGGGGGACAACCAGCTGCTTTTCCTGGTCCTTGACTTACGACCACACTTGAGCCCACCATTTCTGTTGCCAAGTGAGCTTTGCCCCCCATTTTACGACCTTTGTTGCCGCAGTTATTAAGCGAATCACTGCAGCTGTTAAATTAGCAGCACTGTTGTTAAGCGAATCTGGCTTCCCTGTTGACTCTGCTCGTCAGCAGGTCACAAAAGGTGATCACGTGACCCCCAGGAGCCCTGCAACGGTCATAAACATGAGCCAGTCGCCAAATTTTGATGATGTGACCAAGGGAATTCTGCAATGGACGTAAATGTGAAACAAGAGTAATTTTTTTTCAGTGAGGTAACTCTGAACAGTCACTAAATGAACCCTTTGTAAGTCGGGGACTTCCTGTAATTGGAGAGATTCTGTTCCGGAGAGACATTCCTGTCCATAAATCTTTGTCTAGTTTCCATCCACAACCCCACAAGTCACAAGGCTGAGGGATTTTGTATTAAATTTGCACTGCATTCCACCTTTCCGAGTGTCAAGGGAAATGAGTGGCCATTAGCGTTCCTTAGTTCCTCCCAACTACTAACGCTTTTTTAAATTGATTGACATTTGAAGGACAGCCGAACTTTTTAGCTGGGGCTCCACCCCCACCCCCACCCCACTTCTGTTGGTCTTTTCTTTGCAGCTCTTTGATAGGCAAACCTAACCCTTGAATCCTCTCCTCGCAGATCATAACCTGGACTTTGCCGAGAAGGATTTCACTGTGAACGCTGTAGCTGGAGCCATGAAGAGCTTCTTCTCAGAGCTGCCGGATCCCCTGGTACCCTACAACATGCAGATCGAGCTGGTGGAGGCCCACAGTGAGTATGTGCCCGCCAGCCGTAAAGGCTGGCCTTTCTTAGGACGCCAAAGGGAGAATCGCTCGTGTTTGCGAAGCCTTTGGATAGATTCATTTTTGAAACCGAACCCACAAAGAGCACTTGCTTGTGAGCTGTTGAGCATCCAAATTGCTCAAGAGTCTCCTTGGACATGGACTGCTGAAGCAGCATCTTCTAAGCTTTTCCCTGTTTTATTTATTATCTTGGTTAATCCACTCAGATGACTTCAGCACAAGCTTTGCTGGTAGGGAACGAAGGCGTATCCGACGGAGGAAGGAGGCAGAGTTTGGGCTGTAGGGTTGGAGACCAAGGAAATCTGAGCCAGAGAAATTCCCTAGGCCAGCAGCCTTCCCAATCTTTTGGGCACCAGGGACAGGTTCCGTGGACAGAGGTTTTTCCACGGAGTGGAGCGGGCCTGGTTTCATGTGCTTGCCTGCATCCCACGGATGGGGCTTTGCTTGTTTGCAAGGACCAGTTTCTGGCATGCCACGGACCGGAGGTTGGCAATCCCTGCCCTAGACTACTTCGTAGAAATGAAGAGGAAGCTAATAAAAACCCCTCAAATGAAAAGGACGACTAAGGGTGACATGATAGAAGTCTTCCGATATTTGAGGGGCTGTCCCAGAGAAGAGGGGGTCAACTTATTCTCCAAAGCGCCTGAAGGCAGGACAAGAAACAATGGTTGGAAACTAATCAAGGAGAGAAGCAACCTGGAATTAAGGAGAAAGTGAGAACAATTCAAGACTGGAAGAGTGTTTAATTGCCTTGATAAGTTGTGGGTGCTCCATCACTGGAGGTTTTCTAGAAGAAATTGGACAACCATTTGTCCAGAATGGCATAGAGCAGGGGTGCCCAACTTTGGCAACTATAAGACCTGTGGACTCCAACTTCCAGAATTCCCCAGCCAGCCATGCTGGGAGTCGAAGTCCACAGGCCTTAAAGCTGCCAAAGGTAGACATCCCTGGCATCGGGTCTCCTGCTCAAGCAGAGGGTTGGACTAGAAGACCTTCAAGCTCCCTTTCAATTCTGTTATTCTAAGTTCTAAATTGACACATGGCATTCATACATTTCTACCTAACTGAAACAAGTCCAAAAATCTTTTCTGCCCAAAACATGGCAGATCTCCCTGAGATGACTTCTTCAGAAGTCCTGCCAGGTTATTTTGGCACATCCAGAAGCCGTAAGGCCCCCTTCGGCCGCCACAGTAAAAAATAGGGCAGGAATGGTGCCTTGCGGCCGCGGCCTCAGTGAAGTGGCAGGGCTGCAACCAACCTGTGCCCATGAGAGGCCACTTGCCATATTTTAAATATAGCAAGATAAAATTAGTTGTCTTTGAACTATATCTCAAAAAGCCGAAGACAGATGACAATCTTTTTAACAAGCATATTTGTCTGCAGCCTGGCAGCAGTTCCTTCACTGAGTTGCTTCCAGCTTCCCTCGCCGTAAAATCAGAGAGGGAGGCTGAAGTCATTTTATCTCCCCTCGTTTTTTATTTTTAAATTAATTGATTTGGGTTCCAATTTGTTTTGGTGGCTTGGCTTTCTAATTCTATCCCCCGTTGGTTATTAGTTTGTTCTGTGATTACTGATCACTTCGTTTTTAACCGTGATTATTTGAATCGTGCGCTGGTTTCAAATAAGGATAGAACATGCTAGTCACTTTCCTGATTTTTTTTGCATACAGCCAGCCTTGCAAGGGGCAGGCGAAATACCCATTGGGATCTGCAGCCCTGCGCTATTTAATTCAGACAAACCCATATAACTGTTTTCTTCAGTTTTCTTTAGGCAGGGGTAAATGGTGCAGCTTCCACCAGTCACAGAATTACACAAAATAAAATTGGTATTGCAGGTAGTGCCCCCTGACTCTTTCAAATAAGGGACGATTAATAGCCAGTGAACACCAGTTTCTAAAAATATATGAAAAGGCTTCCAACATTGTTCTGTTAGGTTCAAAGCAGTAAAAATATATATTTGGCCACTTTAAGATGGGTGGAACTTCAACTCCCAGAATTCCCCAGTCAGCATGGCTGGCTGGCTGGGGAATTCTGGGAGTTGAAGTCCCACCCATCTTAAAAAAGCCAAGATTGAGCATCCCTGGTCTGGTGACTGTTCTGTTTTCAAGCTGCCCTGACGGTGCCAAAGTCCAAACAGATCCCCCCCCCCTTTTTTTTTTTTTTTTGAGCCAGCAATGCTGCTGTTGACAATCCTGAATTTCACTGCAGATGCACTTAAAATTGTCGGAGCTCCGAACGGCGCTGAGAGCTGTTTAAATATTTAACTGTGTGGTCTATCTAAAGTGGAGTTTGGCGTCTCTGCTTGAGAAGCCGTCTCCGAGGGATTCCCGACAAAAGATGCCTTTGCTTTTGTTGCTCTAAAAGATACTTTTTTGAAATAAAAAAACTAAGCTCAGAAAGCCATCCTCTCCCGTGATGGATTCACCCTGGTGACGTTGGTGCATTTTTTTAAAAAAAGCTGCAGAACCGAAGCAAAGGCTGCTGTTGACTTAAGGAGTTGGCTTCTTGGGCAGACAGCCTCCGGTAATATTTATTGCGGCGGCTGCCACAGACGTCTTTAACGCAACCCTTTCAAACAAAAATTGGAGAAGTGTGGTTTAACTTTATTACCGTCAGGATCTTGGGCTATTATTGTAAAGTGTTAGCAAGTACAAATTAAAAAGCACAGATGTGATAAGTGGAAGAATTCACCATCATGCTATCGTGCAGATAATAGAATACCAAGGAACCTAACTATTAAGACTAATTAACAGGGTCATAAAGACTTGGTAAATAAAAATGCAAATTCTTATGTACTAATACTAGGCTGCTAAGCAAGGCTGTGTCTGTGCTTTGTGTTTCGTCTGTTCAATTGTGCCTTGATCACGGAGAGTCCCTGCAGTTTTCTTGGCAAGTTTTTTCAGAAATGGGTTGCCATTGCCGCCTCCTTCGGGCTGAGAGAAAACGACTGGCCCAAGATCACCCAGCTAGTTTTGTGCCAGACTGTGTGTGGCTCAAAACATTACATTACATTACTCAAAACAAAACGACTTGCCTCCAGAAGTTATGAATTCTCCAACACTGGAAGTTATTAAGAAGAGATTGGACAACCATTTGTTTGAAATGGTAGAGTGTTTCCTGCCTGAGCAGGGGGTTGGACTAGAAGACCTCCAAGGTCCCTTCCAACTCTCTTATTCTATATTCTATTCCTGTGATGGTGAACCTATGGCATGTGTGCCCAAAGTGGCACACGAAGCCATGTCGCCTGGCATGCGCCGCCTTGCCTGTTTGTCTTCTGGGCTTCTGGCACGCATGTGTGTGTGATGATCAGCTGCCCTTTGCACGCATGTGACAGTGCCAAAAACCGGCCTGTGCATGTGTGCTGGCCAGCTGATCGTCGGGTGTGCATGCATGCTAGAGCCCAGGAGTTCGGCTTTCCCGGAGTGTGGCCCTGACCAGCGCGCGAGCGTGCGTGACGTTTCCACTTGACCTTTTCAGCACTCGGTGCCAAAAAGGTTCACCATCACTGCTCTATTCTATATTACACCTGGATTTTTCTGTGAGCATTTGGGAAGACTGCTGAAAAGCTATTTTCCCCTTCCTGGTTTAAGTAGAACGGATTTCATAAAATGTGAGGCTTTTAACTTGGAGCGCCCAGTTTCATGAGCCACGGTGGCGCAGTGGTCAGAGTGCAGTACTGCAGGCCACTTCTGCTGACTGCCGGCTGCCTGCAATTTGGCAGTTCAGATCTCACCAGGCTCAAGGTTGACTCAGCCTTCCGTCCTTCCGAGGTGGGTCACATGAGGAGCCAGATGGTTGGGGGCAAGAGGCTGACTCTGTAAAACGCTTAGAGAGGACTGTAAAAGCACTATGAAGCGATATATAAGTCTAAGGGCTACTGCTATTCATGCTAGTTCAGTTCTGCCAGCAATTTGAGGTTCTTAGGACTTGGGGAAGAAAAATGCAAAGAGAGTTGTGCGATAAATTTATATAGTTTATAGTATCTGGTACCTCTTACGGTAGTTTTTTTTTGGGAAGGAAATTAATTTTAATGGCCACATATTCCTCATAATGTTCATATAAAGCAGATTTGACTGAATAAAATCCTCAGATGTTTTGATCGCCATTCCTAAGTCTTTTGTACTAACTGCCTTCTTAGCTCGTCCCCTTCTCTAGGACCACTTTGTAGGGGCAGCCTCGGCTGATATGGGGCGTGGGGCGTGGGACTGGGGGATGACAGACCAGAGTAAATAGGTTTATTCCTTAAGCAGGAGCTGCTCATGATTCCACTTGGATGACCTCAGAGGGCGAAAAGAGCCTCCAATCTTCTTCCTTTTCTCCACCTCAACAGAGATCAATGACCGAGAGCAGAAACTGCATGCGCTCAAAGAGGTGCTGAAGAAGTTCCCCAGGGAGAATTACGAGGTCTTCAAATACGTCATCTCCCACTTGAACAAGTAAGTGCCCCCTGGCTCCTTCCGTCCCTCGCCCGCTCCGTGACACCCCCCCCCAAGATGGGCCTTAAAATCTACACATGGGGCTCATTGGAGAAACCCTCTGGGACAGCAGAAGCTCCCCTTCCCCAACGTTTCTCCCAGTTAAGCAAGGTTGGTAGCCACTTTTTTTCAGTGCCGTTGTAACTTCGGTCACTAAATGAACGGTTGTAAGTCGAGAACCACCTGCAGTTTGGATTCTGCGTTCCCACTTCGTCCCCTCCACAGAGCAGGGAGCGCTGGTTGCTCTGGGAAAGCGGGAGGTCCCCTCTGGGAGGGATGGGGGTGAGTGACAGCTCTTGCCTCCTCCCGTGCCTGACCCCCTCCCCACCTCCCACCTCCCCGCCCTTTGTCCTTGCAGAGTGAGCCACAACAACCGCACCAACCTGATGACCAGCGAGAACCTCTCCATCTGCTTCTGGCCCACCCTGATGCGCCCCGATTTCAGCACCATGGACGCCCTGACCGCCACCCGCATCTACCAGACAATCATCGAACTCTTCATCCAGCAGTGCTCTTTCTTCTTCTACAGCCGGCCCATCGTCGAGCCCCCCGGAGCCACCCCCAACTCCCCCTCGGCCCTGCCCATCAGCACCCCTTTCCTCTCCTCCACGCCTGTTATCGCCCAGCCCTCCCCGCCCCAGACGCCGCCCCCCTCGCCCCAGTCTCCCCTCCAGTCCCTGCTCCCGCCGCAGCTCCAGGCCGAGCAGCACACACTGTGAACCCAGGCCGGGCCAGGAAGAAAGGCCTCCATTGCGACGCAGAGGACGGGACGATCCACCTTGGCGCCTTTTGGCCCACCCTCGCCTCCGCCGTTCGGTTCCAGACTTCTGTGGGGCTGAGCCACGGCGGGCTGGCTGGCGCCTCGGACCCCTCTGGAGCCCGGTTCGGCCTCGGGGCTGGCACGGGAGGGCACCCCTGGGCTTACAAGCAGCAGGATGCGGTTGGAGAGTCTGGAGCCCTCTTCCCAGACAAGCATCCTTTCCATCGGGATCGACTCGGACCCAAGCAAGAGAGGCAGGTTTAGCCCAGTCGGGGTGCCGGACCCCTCCCTCCTCGGCCTCGATCTGTGCGTGGACAGAGAGGACTGTGAAGCAAGGGGGGGCCTCCTTCCCTCCCCGAGCACATTCCAGGAACGATGGAGGCCTATCCTGCAGTGCTGGACATCTCACCTCGGCCCCTTTCCTTTAGACCCTCTGGCTCCATCCCCAGAAGCGGCTCAGGAGAGCTGGATCCACTCGACTCAAGCGAAGGCCGGAATGTCACGTCCTCTTGACCGGAACGTCAGGGAGGAAGAGTCTGGAGCGTTGGTGGCTGGCCAGAGTTTCTCGGCAGGGCAAGGCAGGGCCATCTCACTGGCTGTGTTGTCTCCCTAGGACAAACCACGGCATCTCTCACCACCCTCTTCCCCTCCCTCCCTCCCTCCCCCTCCCCTCCCACGCCCGCCCTGGAGGGATATTGGTGTTAGCACTTAGCAGAGGAGAGAAGGAGGGGAGGGGAGGCACATGTCCATTTGCAAAGAAGGTTTGCTGTTTTGCGGTGGGGCCTGGGGTTGGACTCCTTTGGAACACTACGCTGACAGAAACACACTTGTTCGTTGTGGCTGCGTGCGTGCGTGTCTGGTTGGTAGCAAGTGGGGAGAAGCATTGCTAGTGAAGAGAGAGCAGGGCAAACCTGCAGACGTCCCTTTCTTTCACACACACCCCTTGGAAACGGGGGTGGGGGGGAGAAATAAGGCGAGTGACAAGTGTGGTGTATTTCGGAAGGCTGTTTCGCTGGAGTCTCTTGGAGGAGCCGAATAAACGAGGGCCCTGGAAGAGAAGATGGGTTAAGAAGAGAGGGTTAAAGTAGGCTTTGCTTCCGGCCGCTTTGGTGCAAGTGCCACCCACACCACGGGGCTGCGGGGGAGCCCTGAGCCAAGTCCTTGGGGGAGTTCAGGGGTTGCTGCCTCGCCAGGAAGACGGCAGCCCTGCCATGGGAAAGAGAGGCTGATGGGAAACGCTTGAAACCTCTGGGCAGTTCTGAATCCCTGCCATTGTGCCCCCTTCAGTGCCGCCACTTCCCTTGGCACCTTCCCAAGCGGCAACTGCTGATGCATGGCGGGCCCTTGGCGGAAGAGGCTGGTGGCCCAGGAGAATTTTCTCTCCTGCCCTGTCAGCCCTTTGCCCTGGGGGCATCCCCCTCTTCCCAGCCGAAGGTTGGCCCGGCTTCCTGGTTCGGGAGAAGCTGCAAATGAACCACAATGGAGAGAGCCGATCGGGGTTTCTGCACGGGGGATGTGAAGGGGATTGTGTATCAGCAGTGCCTGGTAAACTGCCCTGTTTGTGTCTCTGTGTGTGTTCGTGCGTGTGCGAGAGTGTGCGAGGGGTAGAGTTGTTCTCATCAATAGGGCAGTTTTAACTGGAGTTTCCATGGTACCACTGGGGGGGTGGGGGACAAGGGAGCGATCCCTCGGCCATCCTCACTATCTTTTCGCACTTTAAAATGAAACCTGTGGTTTGTTGCTGTTTTTAAGCCTTTCAAGGATATTTGTGTTACATTCATTGGGTGGGAGTGAAATTCTGGTCCTTCTCCCACCCCACCCATCCCCCTCAGCCCCTTAAACTTCTCTTCCACTTCCATTCTGCTTCCTGGTGTCCAGAGCCCCCTCCTCCTCTTCCTTCCGCAATCTCTCTCTCTCTCTCTCTTATAAATAAGCTGAATTATGTACTCCTTATTTTAGAACCACATTTAAAAGTTGTATCTGTGTCAGAATCGTGTGCTTTGAAAGCCCCTCTTTGCAAGCATTCCTCCCTCTTTATAACTCTCACCGCCTTTTGTGTAAATAATGGAAACGGTTTGTTTTCGATTTTTGACAAGGAACACGGCATCGGCCCACCTCCCCTCCATTATGCATGCGCCATGTGAAACGAACACACGAAACGGGGGGAAAAAGCTTGTAGGGAGGAGGCCGAGAAGGCTGGAAAAAATTCTCTTCTGACTTTTCTCCTGGGTGGGAAAATACGTGGAAATCCCACCTGAGCTGAAGTCTTTGGGCTGTTGACCCAAACGGAGGGCTGACGTGGGCGGGGGACGCCTGTTTCCCACCTGGGACGGGCCTTCCCTTAAGCACACGTCCAGTGCCGCTGTGCCTTCTTTGTGAGCGTGCTAAAAAAAAAAAATCTCCCTTAGCAATTGCTAGCAGCTCTTGAAATTAGGGGAGGCAGCCACCCGTAATCTCGCATTCGGTCTGGGGCCAGGCCATTCGGCTCCTGACGTCAACACCCAGCCCAGAGCTGCAAATTGGCAGGAGAAAGGAAGGACTGGAGGCTGCTCTGCCCGTGCACAGGTCAGCCTGTGGCCTTAAGATCGGGGGGGGGGGCAGTTTTCCAGGTGTCTGGACCAAGATCGGAGCATCCCTGCAGAGTGGCAATTGCTTCCCTCGCCCGTCGCCATTCCCTCTTCTGGGACCAGTTGGCATTGGCTGGCCCTTAAACTGGGCCAGGTGCCTCCAAACAACCTACCTACCTTTTCAGTTTCCGGGGCCTTTTGTTTTGGGCAGCACCTCTCCCGTCCAGAGGCGATGCCTGTTCATCGTCCAGCGGGTTTTTCCTCAATCCAGACGATGGGTCACCCACGAATGGGGCCCTGGGCTGCCTTTTCTTTGTCTGAAACCAGCTTTTCTCGGTCCCTCTTCTGCTGGAGGCTGCAAAGGGGTGGCTTTTTCCATCCCCCTCCCGTCACCAAGACGGCGCAGCATCTGCGCCTTTGGCCGTACGCGCTGGACAATTTACGGACACGCCTTGGCCCCACCACTGCGGCCTTGCTCCCTTTGAGCGCACTGCTGGGCTCGGTTCTCTGGCAGCAAGACAGCCGGCAGGTTGGCGGTTCTCCCTTTCTTACTAAGGCCCATCGGTTTCCCCCTTGCCCCGTGAAAAACCAGAAGCGTCTTGAGGCTCTCCAGCTCTGGTTCCCGGGAGCCTCCTGTTTGGTCACTCCCACGCAGGCTCCGTTTTGAAAGCCTTGTCTCGAAAAAGGAAAGTTCTGAATTGCTCGTCTGAATCCTTTGTCCTTCGGTGACTTAGCAGCGGCGTTCAAAGTCTGGCTTAGCTTTTCTTTTAATTTTCCTAGAAGTGGATCACTTCTGGCTTTGGTCCCCCCCCCCCCCCCTTATCGGTTCTCTAACCAGCCAGTGGCTTCCCCTAACGCAGAAGGTCAATTTGTCTCCAACTCATCTGGTCAGTATTCTTCAGAGGCCCCATTGTGGGGGTACGTTGCCCCTCGCTGCCCCTCTTGTTCGGCCCTAGTCTAACCGTTAGGTTAAATCCCCTCCCTTCCCTTTCGGTAACATGGAAATACAATAGATTGTATTCCAAAATGTAGTTTTAAGCAGGGCATAAGTTATTGTTTTAAAATAATCTTAATTTTTTTTTCCTGTGTATATTAAAAAAAAAAAAAAAAGCCACATCCATTTCTCAAATTGTATGGGAATAAAACTTCTGAAAAGTTGGATTTAATTCTGCACTCAGCTTTTTGTTTTGTTTTTTGTTTGTTTTGTTTTTTCCTGGTACTTGTATTTCCACACTGTAAAATTATCTCTATATATGTTGGATTAACATTTTAATTGAAGAAGACAATGATGAACGGTGATAAAACGTGGTGGTAGTTCCAGCTAAACCTGTGCCCCCCAAAAAACAAAAAAAAACTTTTCAGAAAAAGCAAGCAAAATTTACCGAAAAGACCTGTATGTAAAAAAGAAAAAGGAAAAAAAAAGTATAATGGTTATTTCTCTGTATTTTTAGGAGCCTAACGACATCCTTTAGTTATTGGTGATAGACTATATTTCCTTTTTATGCTTCTATTAAGGACTTTTTAACTCTTTGTGGTTCTTTCTCTTCCCTTCCTCTCTCAGCCCATCCAATTAGTGCATGAAATTGTTGAAATCTCTGGGCAAAGAAAGAAAAGCTCCCATTTTTTTGCTGAATTTAAACAGGAAAAAAAATCATGTTATTTGCTACAGAGTATTGTATGTGTCTCAATGGGAATGGTGTAAAAACTTAAAGGCCTTATGTGATATGTATCATAGTTAATAAATCAATCTTGTTAAAAAAAAAAGTGGGTTTTTTTTCTGCTCGTCCTGCATCTTTTTGTGGGCTTCTGTTCAGTATTTCTCAACCTGGGCTACGGACGATGGGTGGCAACGCAGGTTGGGGAATTCTGGGAGTTGAAGTCCACCCATCTTCAAGTGGCCGAGGTGGAGAAGAACCTGCTCTAAAGAACCTGACTTCCAACTTTGTGCTCCAGCAATGTGGAACTGCCAACCCTCTGCCATCCCCAGCAGGCTGGACCGTCGTTTTGCTGGCTGGGGAATTCTGGGAGTTGAAGTCCGCGCATCTCAAAAGTGGCTGAGGTGGAGAAACACTGGCCTACATTGCGTGGAACTTCTTAACAGGCCTCCATACATCATGTCCGCTTTCAAGCCGGGTCTATGAAATCCACCTAGGAAGCTGCAGACCACAGGCAAGGTTAGAAGGTCCAACTGGACCCTGCGGTTTGGTTGCCAGGCTCCCAGTTGGGACCCCCGAGGTGGGGTGTCCCGCCTTCTGAGCCTTCTTAAAGTTCGTGTCTATGGAGATTCTCAAGTCACCCAGATCATAGCTGTCCCAAAGATGCCTTTTTTTCAAAAGGCCACTGGATTTCATTTTTCCTTGAAGAGGTTTCGCTTCTCATCCAAGAAGCTTCTTCAGTTCTACCAGAACATCTACCCAGAATTGAAGAAGCTTCTTGGATGAGAAGCGAAACGTCTTCAGGGAAAAACCAAAGTCCAGTTGCCTTTTTGAAAAAGGCGATCTTTGGGACTTCTAAGTTTGTAGTCAGGCAGGCGACTTGCCCATCCAGATTTTGATGCGGACACTCGTGGCCACCTGGATCTTGTGGTCCTAAGACTGGGAGAGCTTGAGATCTCTTATCTTGGTGCAGGATTCCCAATGAAAGCCTCTCCCTCTGGCTTCTGCTCCCCTCCTGCCTTGTCTCCATGATTCCTATCAACTCTGTTGTGCATCATCTACCAGGAGGTTCAGTGAGTTTCAAAAGAAAAAAACACTTTTAAGAATTCTGCAATGTAAGTGCTGCCCTCTAGTGTTGAGTGCTTGCATTTTTTAGCTTCAAGTCATCTCTGCATCACCTTTACCTCTCCAGGTGGGTGTTTATTTTATTTTCATTAAGAATTTTTATGGCTGCCCAATTTAGACTCTACAACTCTGGTCAGCGTGGAACGCATTAAAATAAACCCCCAAACAAGCAGTAAAAATCCAAAATATCACAACCCTCCCCCTCTCCCATTGTGAGTTCAAAGCTCAAAAGCAAAAAGGCCCGAAGGTCAAAAGGGAACTTAGTTTTGAAAGAGTGAAAGCCTCAACCAGCAGCCACTTTAAGTTTAGGAAGCCGCACCTGATTTGCCAAAGTTAGAACTAACTGGGGTTGGTCTTGTTGACGTGAGTTTTTGCACATCTTTGGACTGCCAGCAAATTCTTGGGATAAATATGCACAGGTGAACTCCAATGACAACCCTGTGAATCATGAAGCTGCAGAATCTGAGGGAGAGGAAAGGAAATAAAGGGGAGGGGAATAATCTTTGGCCAGGACCAGGGATGCGTTTCAAAACCCATTGCTACCTGTTTGCTTGTGGGCGCATGCGCACATGTACACGTAACACTTCGCACGAGCAGAGAGGTCCAGGTGGATGGGCAGAGTCTCCCACTGCTGCCGCTACCGCTTCACCTGATCCGGGGCGAACCGGTAGCAACCCACCACTGGCCAGGACCCTCCTCTGTTGAAGCAGGAACACTGGAAAGGGCCTGCGTTTGCAAGCGGTCCCTCCGCTGCTTTTAAGCTTCTTGTCAGGGCATTGAATTAATTGTGGGGAATTTGTGGGGTGCTCTCTGATCTTGGCGGTTTTCTTGCAGATTATTTTCATTACCCAAACCATCATCGGTGCCAGAACCCCCCTCTTTACTAGCACTGATGATGTTCCCTAGTTGGGTCATGAAAGGTTTGCAAGAAAACCACCCAACTCTTTGGAGGACACCAAGGACCCCTCGTTTCAACCCTGAGCTACAAATATTCTCCTTTATTGATTGAATTAATTAGAAGGAAGCAGGAGCAAGGGAGGAATCACAATGTAAAAAGGCAAGGCTTCAATAGGATGGGTGCGACCATCATGTGAGCTTGGTTTGAAAGAAAGCTGAGGTGACCTCTCAATTTGTGGATGCTCCACATGATCTGGGAGCAGATGCCTGCCTCTTGTGGGTCTGTTAGGAGGATGAAATGAGGAAGAGGTTAGAATGCAGGGGTCCTTCTGACCCACTTCAAATCCGAGCAAGCTACAAATTCAGTGAAATCCCCTAAAATTAGCTGTTGGACTTTCTGCTGCTGTTAAAAAACAATGTTCCAGTTTCACACCTAAAATCCATTCGGGCTGCTTTTACTGACCGACTTAACCCCCGCTGACCATTTGCCAAACCTGCTCCTTTGCTGGCTGCCCCTCCTCTCACCCTACTCTCTTATGATCCCCCTCTCTGGTTGCATCATTCCCTTCCCTGTTTATTAATCTCAGCCAGTCCCAGTGATTTGCTTGAGTGACCGGCTTTTTAGTTAATTAAATATTTTGCTTTGTAGAATTGCACCCAGCAATTAGGAAGCTTATATCCCTCTCTCCTCACACCCCCCACCACCCCACCCCCAGTGAATGGAGGTGGGCGCGATCCTTTTGCTTCAGTGCACCAGAAAAGGATGCGGTCACAATTAAGCAGCTGCAACCCTATTATTAATATACTGCTCTGCCCGCAAAAATCATGGTGAGCTAAGTGGTTTGTTTAAGGGCAGGTAGCTAATTGCTTAATTGATTACACATCCTGCCCATTTATCTAATTCGGCAGAGGGGCTCCTTCACAACATTGACGGGAAGGGCAGGATAAAATTTGGGCTTGTAGCCAACTCTTTGACTTTGCTGGTTAAGGATTAGGGGCACTGGAGTCTCTCCAGAGTTGGAGAAGAAGAGTCCGAGCTGGAAGGCGGAGTTAAACATGTCATAAGTTTGGAGTCGTGCAGCCACAAGCAACTCAAGTCTGCCAATCCCCCCTCCCTCCCGTGAATTCCCTTGACCCTTATCTAGTGCTAATTTAACTTTGACCATTAGTTGACAGGTTTTTGTAAGCAAGTAGAATTTAATAACTTTTAGTGCTTTGAACTCAGTGTTCCTGATTCTTTGAGCCTGACACCTCCGTAAGTCAAAGGCTGATAGCTCTAACACTCCACTGACTTTGGGGAGGGGGGCTTTCCTTGATGGCCATTTTTGCTTCTAAATGCATTTTCACAGTTCCTGTGCTGGAATCAAGTCTCGGAACTGAATTAACTCATAACCTGATCATCTCTTCTATTGGACTATTGCCATGCTCTCTAGAGAGTATAGAAGAGTACAGATAGTATTACAACTTACAGCAGTTCCCTTAAGTTACACAGGCACTGAAAAAAGTAGCTTACGACCACTTTTCACACTTAGTACCGTTGCGGCACCCCCTTGGATACATTCGGATCAGGGGTGAAATGCTCCCGGTTCGGACCGGATCACCCGATCCGGTAGTGATGGTGGCGGGTGGTTCGGAGAACCGGTAGCAAAAATCCCTGCGCCCCCCCCATACCCAACTGAGCCGCACAATCATCAGAGGCTTTTTTTTTTTTTAACTTTTCAAAGCATTTTTTCTACAACCTCTTCCAACGAAAAAATGCTTTTAAAAGTAAAAAAAAAAAAAGCCTCTGATGATCGTGCGGCTCAGCTGGGATCGTCAGAGGCTTTTCAAAGCATTTTTTTCTGCAACCTCTCCCCCCCCCCCCCACCAAGCCACACCCACAGAACCGGTAGTAACAAATTTTACATTTCACCTCTGATTTGGATGCCTGCCAACTGACTCACATTTAAGACGGTCCCAGGGTCACGTGATCCCCTGTTGCGACCTTCCAACAACCAGAGTCAACGGGGAAGCCAGATTCACTTAACAACCGTGTGACTAACAACTGCAGCGGTTCACTTAAGAAACGCGGCAAGAAAAGTCGTACAATGGGGCGAAACTCACTTGGCAAAGTGCTTTAAGGCAGGGAGTACAGAAGCCTTTGATGTTTTTCAATCACTCTCAGTGTGTTATTCATCCCTCCTTCTCCTGCTAGAAAAGGAGGAGAATGCCCTTGAGTGTAAGGAGGCTGCATTGCTACTACCTGGTGCAAAGGAAAAGCAAAGTACACTGCAAAGGTTGGATAATTTTAGACTTTGCTTTGCTCCCTTTTAGTGGGATTTTCATATCTGTTAGTGAGAATCAGATGCAAAATAATTGTTCTGGAAGGTAAATGTGACATCTTGGGTGGGACAAGGGCTTTTTAAGCCCCTGCTTAATGCAAGATTTTGTTTGTTTAAACATGAAGCAAGACCAGCTCTCCTTTCCCAGTTTCTTAATTTTCTTAATTTCCGGGTTTAAATCTTCAGGAGGAAAATGGGCGTTGCCTGCGAATTACCTGCATGCAAAAGGTGAATATCCAAATCGATGTTTACATGCTGCCATTAACTCAATGAAATGAGGTAACAATAGCCTTAATTCCCTTGAGGTGATTTGCTTTTAAATTACTTGGACTGGTAGTGTGCCATGTAATTGCTTCCATAGCCAGCAGATGGCGCTATTGTTCAATTTTGCTACCTGTTGTGTACAGGTAACCTCATCCATCTCTTTCTTTATTCCCAAATTGGAATAAGAGAATACAGGAAGTCCTCGAGCTGAGCCCAAAATCTGTGTTGCTAAGTGAGACATTTGTTAAGTGAGTTTTGCCCCATTTTATGATCTTTCTTGCCAGGTTTGTTAAGTGAATTGCTACCGTTTTAAGTTAGTGACTCGGTTGTTAAGTGAACCCGGCTTCCCCATTGACTTTGCTTGTCAGGTGGTCGCAAAATGGGATCATGTGACCCTGGGACGCTGTGACCGTCATAAGTATGAGTCAGTTGCCAAGTGTCTTAAGTTTGATCATGTGACCATGGGGATGCTACGAGGGTCATAAATCCCATTTTTTTTAGTGCTGTTATAACTTTGAACGTCACTGAATGAACTGTTGTAAGTTGAGGACTACCAAAAAACAAAAGAAAATATAAATAAATAAAAATAAAAAATGAAGTGAAATGAAATGAAATAAAATAATAAAATAAAATAATAAAATAAAATAATAAAATAAAATAATAAAATAATAAAATAATAAAATAATAAAATAAAATAAAATAAAATAAAATAAAATAAAATAAAATAAAATAAAATAAAATAAATAAAATAAAATAAAATAAAATAAAATAAAATAAAATAATAATAAAATAAAATAAAATAAAATAAAATAAAATAAAATAATAAAATAAAATAAAATAAAATAAAATAAATAAAAAAGCTTGTAACACCTTTTCCAACTACAGTTAATTCTTTACTGACAGGCACTGGCCTTTCTGAGCTGTAACTCACAAAACCAGATGCCTTTAAGAAAAAGGGTTAGTTGGAAAAAGGTGTTACAGCAAGCCTCCCTCTAACTTTTTGGCTACCATAGACCAACATGGACTAACTTCCTCCACTATCCTGGGCTACAGAAACCCGGCTGGGGATGGAGGAAGATGCAGCCAGCTTCTTTGCAAATGTAAGTGATTGGCGCAGCAAATTCCTGCTGCCACCGGCCGCGGCCCCTCTCCTCCCTCTCCTGCCCGCTGGCTTGCCAGCCAAGCCCACCCAGCAGCGCAAGAGTTAACGGGGGTCAAGCGCATGTCAGCAGCTGGCAGCGTCTGGAAACCAAACAGCCCCCCAAGAGATCCCCCTGACACGGCCGGGAAGCTGCTGACTGACAGCTACGGCTCAGCCGGTGTCAAAGGCCTCCCCAGCTGGGCCACAGGTCACGTTTGGGCCGGGTCCCTCAGGCAGGATGGGGAGGGGGCCTCCTGACACCCAGCCTGCCCCCCCTCCCCCGTGCATCACCGGACGCTCCCCTCTCTGGTTGGGCATGCATGCCACCGCTTGGAGGAGAGCTCTGCCACTTGCACAAATACACTCAAGAAGTCGCATCGCGGGGCGGGGGGGGAGGAAGGAAGGAAGGAAGGGGACCCTCCCCTCCCCATCTCTACAGCAGCCAAAAGGTAGATACAAAACCTGGAGGTGGCCCATCCTACCGGTTGCTCGATGGGGCTGGGGGGGGGGGGAGCTCCCAAAATGGAAGGAATGTGGGGTGGGGGGTTAAAGGGGGTGGGCGTTTTCTCTCCCACCCCCATTTGGGTCTCTGAAAAGTGCTTGGAGAAAAGGACTAATTTCCCCCCCCCCCAAAAAAAACAACGGATAGTCCTCGGCAAATGGCCACAATTGGGACAGGAACTTCCATTGCTAAGCGAGATGGTTGTTAAGTGAATCGCATTCCATTTTCTCACCTCTTTGGCCCTGGTTGTTAAGTGAATCACTGCAGCTGTTAAGCGAACCTGGCTTCCCCGGTGGATTTTCCTTCTTGGAAGCCGGCTGGGGAGGTCACAAATGGCGATCACGTCACACACACACACACACACACAAACACACACACCCTGGGAGGCTGCAACCGTCATCAGTACCTGCCAGTTTCCAAGCACCCAAATTCTGATCATTTGAACATGGGGATGCTGTGACGGTCGTAAGTGTGAGAACCAGCCATAAGTCACTTCCATGGTGACTTTGAACGGTTGCTAAATGAATAAGGAAGGGAAGGAAGGAAAGAAAGAAAAAGAAAAAAAGGAAGGAGAGAGGAAGGAACAGAAAGAAAAGAGAGGAAGGAAGGAAGGAAGGAGGAACAGAAAGAAAGAGAAAGAAAGATTGAAAGAGGAAAGAAAGGAAGGAACAGAAAAAAATGAAGGAAGGAAGGAAGGGAGAGAAAGAGAAAGAGAAAGAGAAAGAAAAAAAGAAAAAAAGAAAGAAAGAGAAAGAAAGAAAGAAAGAAAGAAAGAAAGAAAGAAAGAAAGAAAGAAAGAAAGAAAGAAAGAAAGAAATTCCTATAATCTGAGCAAAGGTAGCTTTGCCAATTCCATTTTATTTCCCTTTTGTGCCGCACATCAAGAAAAGACAGATTCTTTTAAAAAAAACAATAACACCTCGGAATTGACAGCTGCCACGCCTGACATGTTGATTTGTCAAACCGGGAGAGGAAGGGGATGGAAGGAATTCAGCCCTGGGCATCAAAGGAGTGGGGCTATCTAATCTGCCCCCTCGCTCTGCTCACCTCCATGGGGCTGCTGATGATCTCTGCCCTCCCGAAGCCGTGACCTGTCAATCAAGCCCAGGATGACACGATGGGCCATCCTCGGCTATTGCGGCTGACAGATGTCCATTATCCGCTCATCTGCCAGCATTCCTATGTCCTGGGCTGCCAATCACCCCTTCCTGGAGATGCACTTACTTGCATGCATCAGGCCCAATTATGGAGGGGGCGGGGAGATAAACGCAGGACACCCCTTCCTCTGCTTCCCCTCTGCTCTTCGGGTTTCGGGTGGAGCCTGAATCCGACCGCATCCTGGCTCCAGCTGCCTCCATCTCACCAGCCTCCATTGGCCAGACCATCGACCGGATTGATTTAACAAATGGCTGTCCAATCTCTTCTTAAAAGCCTCCAGTGATGGAGCACCCACAACTTCTGGTGGCAAGTAGTTCCACTGGTTAATTGTTCTCACTGTCAGGAAATTTCTCCTTAGTTCTAGGTTGCTTCTCTCCTTGATTGGTTTCCATGCGTTGCTTCTTGTCCTGCCTTCCGGTGCTTTGGAGGATAGGTGGACCCCCACTTCTTTGGGGCAGCCCCTCAAATACTGGAAGACTTCTATCAATCACCCTATTCCTTCTTTTCATTAAATTAGACATACCCATTTCCTGCAACCGTTCTTCGTTTCCTTCCTTCCTTCCTTCCTCTTTATTTGTATCCTGCCTTTATTATTTTTTTTACAAATAACACAAGGCGACAAACATATCCAACACATCTTCCTCCTATTTTTCCCCCAGCAACAACAACTCTGCAAGGTGGGCTGAGTTGAGAGAGAGAAGGACTGGCCCAAAGTCACCCAGGAAGCTTTCATGCCTAGGGTGGGACTTGAACTCACTACCGCTTTCTAACCTGGTGCCTTAAACCACTAGACCAAACTGGCTCTTTTTTTCTTTCTTTTTTTTTGCTTGTAAATTTTAATTTGTTTTTAACTTTGGTTCTCTGCTATGTTTTGATTCCTGCATTTATAGGGTTGTCTTATTAATTAAACTGAATTAATAAAATTAAATTTATTTGCTGCCCATTTCTCCTTGGGGCTAATCTAGGCACTTTATGCCGTAATTGGGCTGTTATAAACAGCATATTATTATGCAATTATGATGCCTCTGTAAAGCGCCTATAGTTACTTAGGTGAGATGGTGGGTGTAGAAATTAAACAAACAAATAAATTTATTTTCCAAAGCTCCCAAGGGGGAGGGGGAGAAGCTATGAAGGAAAAAGGAGAATCTGAGCTTGAAATAAGGAGGGTTTTCCTGACCTGAGAGCCTCCAGGGGTCAAAGGGGCTCCATCCTTGGAGGGTTTTGAGCAAAGGTGGGCCAGCCATTTGCCTGAGGCAGCCTGAGGATTTCTACTCTGGGCAGAGGGGTTGGGCTAGATGACCTCTAAGATCTCTTGCAAACCCAGGCTTCTAGGCTGCTTCTGAGATAATTTGTTTGTGCAAATTTGGACAGAGGCTGATCTTCTCTGCCATGCCATCTATTTATTGAAGCTAGCTCCCAATGGCTTTACTTGACCCTGCTGTTTAGCCACGCTGGCATCCTCTCGGTTGCCTCAGTTTTCAGCCATCCTAGCCCAGTTTCCTAAGTTGTTCTACAGCCCTGGTTAAACTAACAACTTAGTTTACATAGGTAAAACCTGGCTAGAAAGAATATGCACATAAAAGCCTACGAAAAAGAATATATATATATATATATATATATATTTTCTCGTGACCTGTGCCCCGTGAGCCTCCGTGGACCGACCTCTTGGCCTAGCTCAGAGAAGGAGTTTGAGCTGGAGGGAATCAAACGGAGGAGACTGAAAGGAGGAAAAAGAAAACGAAAGAAAAACCATGAATGTTTTATCTTTCCTTTGAATGATGGCCAACGCATGTGAATCTGAAGAGCTGCGCATAAAACCGAAAATGAAATTCTTTGTCCTGCTAACCAAGGAAGAATCTGTCTATTCTCAGATCTGGATGGACGTTCGCCTGAGAATCCTTGAAAAAAATCAAATGTGACAAGATTCTAACAAAATGTGGACTTTCTTTGCCAGATCATGAGGACTGGAAAGGGTCATGCCAGCCTTTTTTAATATATATATATATATATATCTTTTAAAAATATTCCGATCCAGGCCAGCCTTCTGTGGGGAAATCAGTGGCCTTGTGGCTCAAAGCAGAAAGTCGGACCTGGGTTCAAGAGACGCCTTGTTGCCATCCCTTTGCAACAGGTAAGTCCTGCTTCACTCAGTCCACAGAGTGTAGTATGAGTGTCACACATATTGTGGGTCTGGGCTGCTTTCAGAGGCAGGTGGACTGGACTCTTGGAGATGGGGGCCACTCTTAGCAGGCCTTTAATGGGGAGGGGGGCAGAACTGGGAAAGCAGAGGTGTACCAGGTACCTACCTAATCAATGCCTCCCTGCTGCAAGGAACCACTCTCGGGGGCCCAAAGATGAGGGCCCACCCGTAAGCCATGGCTTAGAGACCCACGGAAGGTGCAAAGTGCAATCAGTCACCCGTGCAGGTGGGATCCTGGATCTCCCACCTCCCCACCTTCTGCACAGTCTTCTTTGCAAGTTGGGTCTAAAGAGTGGGGGGTGGGGGCTGGCTGGGTGAAGGCAGAAGTTCTCCCCTGCGCCTCCACTTCCAAGACCCGGGTCGATTTTGAAGCCACCCTAGTTTCCTGTTGTCCTGCCAACTCGGGTGGGTTTCCTACACCCCGTTCACACGTGCATCGCTCTCTTCTTGCGTGCAGGATGCCGGCGGGGGTCTCTGCGGCTGTTGGACTTCCTCCAGCCCTGTTCCCTCGTCAGTCCGCTCGGCTGGCCGGCGCCTCCCGCCTGCCTCCCCCCCCCACCCTTGCGGGCTGCCCACCGGCGGCTGGAGGCGCAACGTGGCGCCCGCTGCTCTTCGCCCGGGAAAGCGCCAGCCGGGCGGCGGGAGAGGAGGGGAGACGGGCTGCTGCCGAGCCCGACCGACCCGTCACGGAGGAGCCCCGCCGGCTGCCCGGAGGCAGCGGTGGGCGGCCAGCCCCAGGCGGGGGCGGCGGAGGCGGGGGTCGCGCCGGCTGGCGGTGAGTCTCGCCCGGAGGCGCCCCCCGAGCACGTGGCGGGAAGGGCGGAGTTGGGGGCTGGGGGCGCCATCGGGAGAGTCGGGGGTCGCGGGCAGAGCGGGGGGGGGGGGCGGCCGGTGGGGAGAAGGAGGAGCCGGCGGGGGGGGGGAAGAGTTAAGCCCCCCCGAGGGAAGGGAAGGGAGGACCCACCTCCGGCAGCCTTTGTGGGGAGGGGGCCGGGGCTGGGGGGGAGGCGAGTGCGCGCCTGCGATGGGCTGCGGGGAGGCGGACGGAGCGCCCCGGGCTGGCGGGGGAAGTTTGCCGGGGAGGCGGCGGGGGTCGCGGCGGCTCGGGGACCCCCGGAGGCGCTTCCTGCCCTGATGCGGCTCCAGCTCCGGCGGCCGTAGGGGATGTGCCGGGCGCCGATCTGGGTCGGGGGGCTTCGGGTCGGGCGCTCTGCCCCCCGCCGATGGGGTCAGTCCGGGTGAGAGAGACCCTGGCCCGCGAGGAGGAAGGAGGGAGGGAGGGAAAGAAGGAAAGAGGAAGGAGGGAAGGAAGGGAAGGAAGGAGAGAGAGCGGCCGAAGGGCCTCTGCGATGCCCGGGCATCCAGCGGTGGGTTCGGGAAGCCTGGCACAGCTGGCGGGCGCCCGGTTGGGGAAGCTGGTCCTTCGGAGGCAAGGTGGAGCCCCCAGCGGCAAAGAGGCTTCCCCGCGGCTTGCGCGACTCTCTCCGGCGGAGGAAGGTGAGTTGGAGCGGGGCTTGGCGGTGCCTCGGGGTTGTTTGCGTGTCTCTTTGTGTGTTCGTGCGTGCGTGCGTGGTAGTAAACTTGCAGGCTCTTTGCTGCGATCCCGCCACCTGCATTGTCTACACGACACCCATGCTGATTATACCTGGGAAAGGGGAGGGGGCGGTCTGGTCTCCTCACCTTCCTCCGTGCCAGGCTGGCAATTGGGCAACGGATGCATTTGGAACACAGGCTGTGTCGGCATCCAACGCAACCTGCCCATACTAGAAATCTGCATTTAACTGGGTGAAGAAGCTACAACTCCCTCTCTCTCTCTGCTGGTGCCAGGCGCTTGCCCACAGGTCTCTCTATGCCCTCCATTGGGTCAAGGGGTCAATTGCAAATGACTCTGTGGCCAAATTTGGGAGCCGCCAGCCTTGACTGGGTGATGTGGGAGAGTTAGATTAGGCTGGTTGAGTGGTCAGGGAAAGGCACTCTGCATACCCTCAGAGACATTCTTTACCTTGCTGGAAATTTGCCAGAGGCAACAGGTGCCAGCTTGCTTTCGGCCACCGCTGAAGGCCAAGGGAGGGGGGAAACTGAGGCAGCGCCTGCTACCGCAGCTGCTCTGGATGACAAGCAGCTTTTTCCACAATCCCTTCCGGGAGTTGTCAGGGCATGAATGAAGAAGCCAAAACTTGGGGTTCTGCAGCCCCTCCTCGATCAAGACCGTTTCTTCTGGCAAAGACCCTGGACCCCGGCCTTGGGAAAGGATGGCCTTGACCCCCAAAGGAAAAGCAGGTCAGATAAAGGTGAATCAGATGTGCAATTTAACGGGGGGCGCATTCTGGAAGATCCAGGGGTGAATTGGGGAGGGGGGCTGTCTGTCTGGGGCGCTTGTCTGGAGGAGGGGGGGCACGGCTTGGTCAAAGAAATGGGCTTTTGCGAAACCAGTTCGAAATAGCCTTCCCTGTCTGTGGAGGAAATGATTTTTAAGGTTTAAAAGAAAGAAATAATTTGCAGACTCGGTTTCAAGTTTTTTGAACTGATCCCTGGTTGGCAAAAATGGGTCTCTGCTGGTTATGCGGTTTTTGGTGGCAGCTCGGTGACAACTGGAGAGAGCTCAAAATAGGGGAACCTTGAGATCGCCGAACCGGTGGGCTCTTTTATTGAGCCCCACCCACCCAAGGATTGGTGGAAATGGTTGAGGTTGGATGATCAAAGCAGATCCTCACTTCCTTCCTCCTTTCAGGGGGCTCCTCGGGAGCTGCCATTGATTAGAGCTGTTTCTGGAAAATAAACTTATTTCTTTTGGGGGAGAAGATCCCCAATTGTTCACTGACACCCCCCGCCAAAAAAAAAAAAGATCTTCGGCTTGGAAGGATATCCTGAAACTGAATCGCAAGGTTGCATGCACTAAATTCCTCTTTTTATTTTTTTTGTTGCAAAAATTTTGTGTGCCATTTCAGCTTCCTTCACCCGCCTGGGCAGCCGAAAGAACTTGTGTTTGGCTGTAGAATTTTGGGCAGAAGGTCGGATTTGCAGGCGGTTGCATTGAAAAAGGGCCCTTTGGAAGCCCCTCAGGGAGAATGGTGAAATGGGTGTTGGAGGCCCCACAAGACTGAAATAGGACCTTGGAAGGGCTAAATATTAGTTCTGCCTGCTGTTTCTTTCCACCTCACCCAAATTCTTACGTTAAACGGGGTTGGCCGGCTTTTGAAACTCCGCAAGATATATATCCCACCCACCCACCCAGCTCTCCAATCCCAAAGGAGGTCCAGTCCTGTGAGTGGGGTTTGGTTTGGTTCTTTGTATGTGATTTCGAGTGGGGAGGGGGGGCTCCATCCGGGCACCGCTAAGCACTATTGAAAATGGGTTTGGGGTCTTGCTTGGCCGAGCGGTTTCAGAGGGCCAAAAAACTGAGGATTTGACAGGAGCAAGTCTGTCCCCAGTGAAACATTTTCCTTCGATTCTCCAGCCCCCCCCCCCAAGGAGGGACGAGCCAGAAGGCAGCCTGCTTGCTCCCCCCACTCAACCCCTGTGGGGTCAGGTGGCTTGGGCTGCAGACCTAAAAGGTCATCCTGCAGCATCTGGGCCCCAATATTTGTAGGGTGGAGCTGATGAGTAAGGAATTTGGTGCAGGAACTCCTGTGCAGGAGAGAGGAGTGAGATGGACAGGAGAGATTCGGAGCCGAGAAGGCCTGAGAGGTCAGGCTTGAGCCACGCTAACCAACGTGGTCACCACCGGTGAGCCGAAATTCTGCAGAGGCGAGAGCTGTGTGGTCACACACTCCGTCCCTCTTCTGCTCTTTCCAATCTGCTGGAGGATGGACGGGGGCTGGGGGGAAGGAAGAGAGCACGGAAGGAGGTATCCTTCAAAAGGGCTGGCTGGCTGGCTGGGGGTCGCAGCAGGAATACTTCAAAGCCCCCCATTCACTTGGCGACCCACTTCCGAGTAAGTTTGAGTTGCTACTTTGCTCTTTTACACAGCCATTTGGGAGGGGGGAGGGGGGAGGTTTCATTTCAAAGGCTGCTTGCCTTTGGGTGTAGACGGCGTGGGTTCGAATCCTCCTCGTCGGGGTGGGGGGGTGGGGTTGGCACGATCCTCAGCTGGAAGCAGGAGTGCTCCTGTGAACCCCACGGTTGTGGGGTTTTCGACCCGTTTGGGGAGTGAGTGGGGGTGGGTGTCTTGGCAGGTCACTTTCAGAGAGTTGCAGGCATTTGGGTCAGCTCTGCCTGCAGTTGCCCGGTGCATGTTTGAGGGCACCCCCCTTGCTTTCTCCCCCCCCGGCCCCCCCTTGAAAATCTGGGAACCACGAGATGATCCGAGAGATCAGTTCGCTGGGAGAAAGTCCTGGGCCGTGGAAATGTGGCTCTGTGCTTTTTGGAGATAATCTGGGTGCTTCAGAAGAGGTTCCACCCAACCCCTCTCTTTGCTCCTTCAGCCGAGGATCAGGAAAACATTGAATTTTTTTCAGACTGGCACATTTTATTGAAAGACAGAAGCTTCAGGGCGAAAGCCTCCGTCTTTGAATAGACTTTGGAAAGATGCAACCAGATTCTTTCAGATTTGGGGTACCAAGACAGCTCTCCTAGCATCCTGCCAACTGCAGTTAAGTTTCAACCTCTTCCTTGTGGCCACCCTCTGAAAGGCAAGTCTGCGTGGACCCCCCATCTCTTCCCCTTCGCCCCCTTCCAAATGGGGGCTGAGGCTCTCTTTATAATCCCTAATTTGCCTTCCCCCCCACAGCACTCCCGCTGCTCTCCTGCCCCTGCCTCCCCCCTCCCCAAGCGTGCCTTTGCAAAGTTTCAGGACTCCGCAAAGCCCAGGAGGGCCTTCGCCCCCTGCCCCCTTTTGCCCTGCCCGAGCTTGCAAAGGTGGCTAGCCAAGCTCCAGAGGCTGCCCATTGGTATGCGCCAGGCGGCGTGTCTATTGATGATCTCCATTTTATATGCGCAAGAGGCGTGGGTTTTGTATTGGTATGGGAGACGGGGTGCGAGTGCAGTTGTGCGTGCCTCCGGATCGGTATGCGTGGGCGCTCGCGCGTTGGATGCGTGGGGAGGGGGACGGAGGGAGGACGGGTGGCCCGTGGCGGGTTCGTCGGCTGGCAAAAGGGTCTGGTACGCGTGCCGGGCTGAGACAGGTGCAGGTTGCAAGCGTGTAGCCGTCCGTGGCAAACAGGCTTTCCATCTTCCTGGCTTCGTGTCAGGATGTTGAACAGTTTTCCTACGGCCTCGCTCCGTTAGGTAACGTTCGTCCTGGGAATGTCATTCTCTCTCGGAGTTGAGAAGTAAGTGACAGGCGCTTCCTGTCTTGATTTATTTGCGATTGAAGTGATGAAGAAGCAGGAAGGGCCGACGGTCCATTGCCATTCTGCAGAGATCTCTGGCCCTGAAGTCTGGGTCGCCCACTTTCCTGGTGCTAACAGGGGGCAAAGACCCCTTTAGCCAGGAAGGCTGCCCCTCCCGCCTTACCACTTGCTGGGGAAGGGGGGAAGCCTCTGGTTATCCAACCCACACCGTAAATAGGCGAAGGGACCCCACATCTGTGACGGAAAGCAACCAGCTACTCCGGTGGGAGCTGCAAATTCAGGGGTTGGCTGTCTTAAAACATGTTGATTCTGGATCTGTGATCTCACATTTGGTGGCAAATTAAGAACTTCAGAAGAGCAGTTTGGTCAGGTTAGGGTTAGGGTTAAGATTAGGGTTATTATTATTATTATTATTATTATTATTATTATTATTATTATTATTATATTTAAATTTGTATACCGCCCTTCTCCCGAAGGACTCAGGGCGGTGCACAGCCAGATTAAAATACATACAATACAAAATTTAAAATAATTTAAAACAGAATTAAATCCAATTGGCTTCCCGAAGTATTTAAAAACCCATTAGGTTAGGGTAGGTTGCTTCCATTGGGGGTCTCCCTGTTTTCAAAGGGAGAACAACTTGCCTCCAGAAGTTGTGGGTACTCCCAACACCGGAGGTTTTTAAGAAGGGATTGGACAACCATCTGTGTGAAATGCTATAGGGTTTCCTCCTGAACAGGGGGTTGGACTAGAAGATCTCAAGGGTCCCTTCTAACTCTGTTATTCTGTAATCAGGAATAAAGGCGAGAGAAATGGGCCTTCTCAGCCAAGAGTCACTGTAGTGCATTTAACTGTTGATGGATGCAGCCTCGTCGCTTGGGGAAAATTGGCTCACTCTTGCGTCTCGACGGGCTGCAAACTCTTGTTGGTGAATTTTATTGCGACGATTGCATCTCTGCCTTGAAGTTTGCTGCTCGAAGAGCCGGTCTCTGGATTGCTCCTCTGATTGTTCGGGGAAAGCTTGGGAGAAACATTGAATTTGTATCCTAAATTTCCGGAGCTTTGAGTTTCCAGATTCAGGATTTACAGGTCGTTCTCAATTTACGATCATAAACAGGGATCGGAATCTCCATTGCTAAGCAAGGTGGTTGTTAAGCGAGTTGCTCCCGATTTTACGATGTTTTTTGCCGTGGTTGTTAAATGGATCATGCGGTTGTTAAGTGAATCTGGCTTCCCGTGTTCAGTTTGCTTGTCGGAAGACAGCTGCGGTGATCAGGTGACTCTGTAATCAGCGTGCCAGTTGCCAGGTGCCCGAAGTTTGATCACGTGATGATGGGGACGCTACAACGGTCATAAGTGTGAGGACCGTCACTTTTAAGTCACTTTTTTCAGTGCCGGCTGGGGAATTCTGGGAGCCGAAGTCCCCAGGTCTTAAAGTTAGCAAGAACAGATCTAAAACCATCTTAAAAACTCAAACAATTCCACGAAGATCCGGGTGCAGCCCGTTTAAGCTTGCAATCATACCCCACAAAGGGTTCAGATACACGTCTTCTGAACCCGGAAGCTCAGTTTTGTCGATGGCTGCTCGTCGTTTATACAGGTAGTCCTCGGCTTACAACCACAGATGAGCCCAACATGTCTGTTGCTAAGCGAGACATTTGTTCAGTGAGTTTTTGCCTCATTTCACCACCTTTCTTGCCAAAAGTCAGTCTCCCGGACATTAAGTGAATCTGGCTTCCCCATAAACAACTTTACCTGTGGGAAGGTCGCAAAAGGGGATTACATGACCCCACCCCCCCCAGAGACCCCGCAGCCGTCATAAATATGAGCCAGTTGCCAATCTGTCTGAATTTCGTGACCGCAGGAATCTGCAATGGTCACAAGTGTGAAAAACGGCCACGTGTCCCTTTTTTCAGTGCCATTGTAACTTCAAATGGTCCCTAAGTGAAACGTTGTAAATTGAGGACTGCCTGTACTCTCTTCCTCCCTCTGTGAACCACAAAAAAAAAAAAAAACCCTTGCCCACATTTGCCATGCAAAAGGGGAAACTCCTAAGTGGCAGCAGAGAGGGCAAAAGGGCTGAGTACGGGTCCTGAGTGCGAAACAATTGAAGATGCTGCTCCTTCCATGCCATTTTCCCGAAAGACGGAACAAATTCTGCAGTTTGCCGCTGGTGAAAAGCAGAAGGCAACTCTCCAGCTCTCTGATGGGGAGGAATTCAAGGGGTGTATTATTATTATTATTATTGTTGTTGTTGTTGTTGTTGTTGTTGTTGTTGTTGTTGTTGTTTTTTAAAAAAGAAAGGCTGATTAGCCATCCTCGGAATTTTAACGGATTGCTGATTTCTTTCCACAGGCGCCTAATTCTAAAATCTCGACTGGAGGGTCTTTTTGAGATAATTGGGAAAAGCGAGGCCTGGAAACCGGTCATTAAGCAATTTCAGAATGCCACCGACTGTTATCAGAAAATATTTTTCTTCGTGCAGTTCCCCACAAAAAAGGATAATAATTAATGTAGCAAGAAAAAAAAAACATCTTCTAAACACCCGGCTCTTCCTCTCCCCCTCCCAAGCATAAGGACTAGAAACTTGAGGGTTCCCCCCCACCCTTTGATCAGGAGCTCAGAACCCCTGCATGCTTGCTGGGGAATTCTGGGAGTTGAAGTCCACAAAGTTTCCAGTTCAGTAGCATTTAGTGACCGTTCAAAGTTACAGCAGCACTGAAAAAAAGTGAATTATGATGGTTTTTCACACTATCACAATTCGGATTGGCAACTGACTCGTATTTACGACGGTGGTAACATCCTGGGATCACGTTTATTTAATAATTATTTAATTTAATAATTTTTAATTTTTAATTGATGTTTGTCTTGTGTTTTTAAATAGGCTGTACACTGCCCTGAGTCCTTCAGGAGAAGGGTGGTATAGAAATAAAATTATACTTATACTTATAAGTATAATTCCAATATAAATTGGAAATTAAATTAAATTAAATTAAATACTTATACGTGATCCCCCTTTGGCAACCTTCTGTCAAACCAAGTCAATGGGGTGGGGGGAGCCAGATTCACTTAACAACGGGTTACTCACTTATCATCGGCAATGTTTCACTTAACCACTAGGTCAAGGAAAGGTCATAAACTGGAGCAAAACTCAACAAACGTCTCACTTAGCAGCGGGAATGTTGGGCTCGATTGTGGTCATAAGTCGAGGACCACCTGTATTAAGAGAAAGAGATGTGACAGGGACTTTCCCCCACCCCCCAGGTCTTTCAGGAGGCTGCGTCCCTGAAGGGCATCGGTGACCGGAGGACCTTCTAAGTGACCTCGTGTGTCCAGCGCCAGTCGGATGGTCCCCGCTGGGCACCATGGCCTCCCTCTACGGCAGCGAGCTCAAGTGCGTCAGCGTAGAGTGGGATTTCCTGCAGGGGCTGCTGGTCAAGAACCAGCCGGTGCCCTGGTAAGTTGGCATCCGGTGGGCATTGGGCTGGGTGGCCGAGAGCTTGTATTTTGTCCCCTTAGACCAGTTTTTCTCAACCTCGGGCAGGTGAAGATGGGCGGACTTCAACTCCCAGAATTCCCCAGCTGGCGTTGCCAGCTGGGGAATTCTGGGAGTTGAAGTCCGCCCATCTTCACCTGCCCGAGGTTGAGAAACACTGCCTTAGACCCTGGCATGCTCTCTCAGCCTACCTCGAAGGGCTGTTTGGAAGGTCGGAGGGCTGCTGGGACCCTTCTTGTGGGCACAGACCCCTCGGGGGGGAACGATGGGGGTGGGAGGTGGGCAGCTTTGGAGGGGCCGGGTTGGGGGAGGGGCTGTCATAGCTCAGAAAGGAAGGGGGAGATAAACGGGAGGAAGCTGGACCCGAACCCAAGCCCTGTCCGGGGCTGCCAGATTGAGGCAGGAGGGGGGGGGGCACCCCAAAATCTTATTTTGGGGAGTTGCAAGGGAAGCTTGAGTACGCCTTCCTGGGTGGCTTTCTCTAGGGACAAGGGCAGTTGGAGGCACCCGGTTTTGGCAGTTCTGGTATTTTTACCCAAAAGGGGGCATGGGGGGCATTGGGAAAAAGAGCCCCCGACTCTCCTATCTTTCCATATCTCAAGGTGGCCCATTTGGTCGGCTGTTTGGTAGAAAAAGGTGAGCGATTTATGATGCTGTGTTTAAATTCCCAGGACCGGTATATGTCTAGATAGTCTTGGACTACAGCTCCCATCATCCCTGACTGAGCTGACTGGGGTGCATGGGTGTTGGAGGACCACTGACCTTTTCTCCCTTAGCTCAGCTTATTTTCCTGCCTCTCTCTTTTCCTTCTTTCCTTCCTTCCCTCCCACCTCCCCGCCCACTTCCTTTTCTCTTTTCCTCCCTTCCTTCTCTCTTCCTCCTTCCTCCCTCCATCCTCCTTTCTTCTTCCTTCTTTTTCTTCCTCCCTTCTCTATTTCTCCTTCCTCCCCCTTCCTTCTTTCTCTTTCTCCCTTTTCTTTTTCTCCTTCCTCCTTCCCTCTTTCTTCCTTTTCTCCTTCCCTCCTTCTTTCTCTCCCTCCCTTCTCTTTCTCCTTCCTTCCTCCCTCCCCCCTTCCTTCTTTCTCTTCCTCCCTTCTCTATTTCTCCTTCCTTCCTCCTTCTTTCTCCCTTTTCTTTTTCTCCTTCCTCCTTCCCTCTTTCTTCCTTTTCTCCCTCCCTCCCTTCTCTCCCTCCCTTCTCTTTCTCCTTCCTTCCTCCCTCCCCCCTTCCTTCTTTCTCTTTCTCCCTTTTCTCTTTTTCCTTCCCTCTTTCTTTTCTCCCTCCCTCCTTCTTTCTCTCCCTCCCTTCTCTTTCTCCTCCCTTCCTTCTTTCCATCCTCCCTTCCCCCAGCCTGCAGGCTCTACGGAAGGAAAAATCCCGCAACGCAGCTCGTTCCCGCCGAGGCAAGGAAAACTTCGAGTTTTACGAACTGGCCAAGCTCCTGCCGCTGCCCGGCGCCATCACCAGCCAGCTGGACAAGGCCTCCATCGTCCGTCTCACCATCACCTACCTGAAGATGCGCACCTTTGCCCTCCAGGGCGACCCCCCCTGGACCCTGCGGGCAGAGGCCCCGGCCCCGGCGGGCAACGGTGGGTGCAGGGGACTCATGCGGGGAGAGAGGGGCAGGGGACGGGATGGGACAGGCAGGGGGCTTGGAGTGGACGGTGGGCAACCTGAGCTGCAGAGCTACAGAAGGGAGCTGTGGGGGGGGGCAGAGTGAAAGCCCGAATTTTATTGCAAGTAAAACGAAAAAGAGAGCAAGGTTGGGGAATGCTCCAGACTACAATTTGGGAGATCCCGAGTTCTAATCCTCCTCTCGGCATGGACGCAGCTGGGTGATCCTGAGCCAGCCACTCTTTCTCAGCCCTTAGGAAGATGGCAATGGCCAAACTACAGGGAGTCCTCAACCGAGGACCCCAATTGAGCCCAAAACCTCCGTCCCTAAGCGAGGCATTTGTTCAGTGAGTTGTGCCCCATTTTACGACCTGTCTTGAGGCAGCTGTTAAGTGAGCAGCACGGTTGTTAAGTGAATCTGGCTTCCCCGTTGACTTGGCTGGTCAGAAGGTCGCAACAGGGGACACCGCGACTGTCATAAATACGAGTCAGTTGTCAATCATCTGAATTTTGATCATGTGACGAAGGGATGTTGCAACGGTCGTGGGAAATGGTCCTAGGTCCCTTTTTTCAGCGCCGTCGTAAGTTCAAACGGTCACTAAGCGAATGGTTGTAAGTGGAGGGTTCCCTGTACAGTTCCTTTCTTCCCAATGTGTAGATGTTGCAGGGAGAGAACGTCCAGGACGGAAGACTTGCTGGGGCCCCCGGAGGCCATCTAGTCCAGCCCCCTGCCCAGACCCGGCCAATTGAAGGCTCCATTCCAGCACAGAGGCATCCCGGCCCACCGCCCCAGGCCCGCCTGCCCGCAGCCCCTTACCCAGGCAAAATGGCATTGATTAGCCAGGCAATAAATCGCCATTTAAATAATGCGGCTTCAAAGTCTGTAATTAAATAAATTAACTGCCTGGGAAGAATACGCTTGTGGGATTTTCTGATTACTATCATTAGCTGTGGGGTAATTACCAGCCACATAACGAGGGTGCTGATAACATCTGTCTATTGTTTGGGGGGAGATGGGTGGGGGGGCCGCCCTTCATAGCCCCCTCCCCTCCTGCAACAGCGGATTCCAGCACTGAGGAGGGGGGGAGGCATTTTGTTCCTCTTTTACTCTCTCCTTCCTCCCCAGCTCATGGGGGGGTGTCTTGGGGGGGCACCCCAAATCTGCAGGGAACTCCTCTTGGTCAAGGTTGCCTTTGCCAAACGGAGGCCTCAAATAACTTTTTAAAAGCTGCGGTTCCCTGCATCTGGGCGTCCAGTTTTAAAAAAAGGTTGGGGTCTGAAATGGCTCAGGAGTTTTGCCCCTCCCCCGTTCTTGCCCCATAAAGGTGGGGCTTGGTTGGGGGAGGATGTCTGTAGCTTCATGAGTTTGCGTTTTGCAATGAGGACTAGAAACATGGTTTTTTTTAAATTATTATTATTATTATTATTATTATTATTATTATTATTATTATTATTATTATTATTATTATTTCAATTTATATACCGCCCTTCTCCTATTGGACTCAGGGCAGTGCACAGCCAAGGATAAAAAACATACCAATACAAAATTTAAAATCAATTTAAATTAACTGGTTGAGTGGTGGAAAGGAAATATGCCAGGCAGGATGATTCATTATCGCAAGAGGAGGTGGGCAGGGGTTTTTCGAGATGTATTTTGGGAGGGGGCAGGGGCTGCATAGCTGCCATTATGCCAATATTCTGAGAATGTTTGTAGTATTTAAGGATAATATCCTGGCTCCATTAGTACATGGTGGTGGTTTTCTTTCCCTCCTTCTTTTCTTTTTTCCTTCCATCTCCTTCCCTTTTTTGCTTCCTTCCCTTTCCTTCCTTCCCTTTTTCTTTTCTTTCTTTCCTGCCTGCTTTTATTTCTTTATTTCTTTCTTCTTCCTTCCTTCCTCTTTCTTTCTTTCTTTCTTTCCTTTTTTCCTTCCTTCCTTCCATCTCTTTTCCTTTTATGCTTCCTTCCCTTTCCTTTTTTCCTTCTTCCATCCCTTTTTTCTTTTTTCCTTCCAGCCTTTATTTTTTTATTTCTCCTTCCTTCCTTCCTTCCTTCCTCCCATCTCTTTTCCCTTTTTGCTTCCTTCCCTTTCCTTCCTACCCTTTTTCTTTTCTTTCTTCCTTCCCTTTTTCTTTTCACTCCTTCTTTCCTGCCTTTATTTCTTCCTTCCTTCCTTCCTTCCTTCCTTCCTTCCTTCCTTTCTTTTTTCTTTCTTCTATTCTTTTTCCTTCCTTCCTTCCCTTTTCCTTTTATGCTTCCTTCCCTTTCCTTCTTTTCTTTCTTTCTTCCTTCCCTTTTTTCTTTTCCTTCCTTCCTTCCTTCATTTCTTTATTTATTTCTCCTTCCTTCCTTCCTTCCTTCCTTCCTTCCTTCCTTCCTTCCTTCCTTCGAACCCAAAAAACATCATTTTATACCTTGCATAACTGCAGTCCTCAACACAACACACACAGACACACACAGGCTGCAGAGAGTCCTCACCCCCCCAATTACCCTCTCCGTCGGGGGGGGGGGGCAAGGCCCTAATCAATTGCTTTAGCACAATTAGCAGCAGGTTTTCGTTTAGGGGGTTTCAGTCTCTTTCTGAGACTTTGTTAGGTGGAAAAAAACCCGATTAATGTCCTGCTGGTAGATCAGTCGCTGCGTCATGAAGCCTCTGGAGGGAGACCAATTGTTCAAATTGCCCCTAATTTGACAAGGAAAACGGAGCCTGATTTTATTTTATTTTTAATTTCGCTTTTCCCGGAGTCACTTCATGAATGTGGGGGAGTGAAAAGCAAAGGCTTAGGAAATGGGGTTGGGGCTGAAATGGACATTTTAGGGACCTGGTGAAGTGCCGCACAGCAGAGGCATTTGCCAGGACAGTCAAAAAAGTCAAAATGGCGTCCACAGCCCCACAATGAAGCCACGCCCCTTTGATTAAAAAAAATCCCACAATACCCCCCGCCTACAAACTCCAAAGAGCTCGTAGTTCAACATTTGACTGAACTGTCGTAAATACATGTCAAAATAATAAAGGCAGGGTATGAATAAATAAATGTACGTAAATAAATAAATATATGCAAATATAAGTCACACCTGGAGCCGGGGGCAGGACATGTCTGGGAGAAGGAGGGCGAGGTGGAACAGGACAGGCAGAGGAGGCCTCAAGGACTGGCGGGAAACCTGGAACAAAACAAGGTTTGGTTTTGTCCAGGTTCGGCAAAGGGGTTGGGTGAGAAACAGGCTGGTTTCCATGCTTCATGGCATCGCTGACTGTGCTGTGCCACGGGGGGAGCCTGCCTTGCCACACTGTGCCACACCTTCCTCTTCCTCCTCCCCTTCTTCTCCATCCACTCCCGCCTAGCACTGATGATGTTCCCTAGTTTGGTAATGAAACGTCTGCAAGAAAACAACCAAGCTCAGAGAGCCCCAAGGACCCCACAATCCTCTTCCTCCTCCTCCTCTCCATAAACCCAGCACTGATGATGTTACTAGTTAGGGTCATAAAACGTCTGCAAGAAAATAAGCAAGCTCAGAAAGCACCAAGGACCCCACAGTTCGCCTTCTCCTCTCCTCTTCCTCCTCTTCCTCCTCCTCTCCACATACCCTACTCCCTTCTAGCACTGACGATGTTCCCTAGTTGGGTCATGAAATATCTGCAAGAAAACCACCCAGCTCCGAGAACACCACAGCCCTAAATAAACTATTTGCATAACTATAGATATATCCTGGAAGCCCTTGAACCCCCTTTCTCCCTAGCCGTCTTTCCAAGCTCCGTTGCCACTTTGCCCTCCGGGAATCCAGACCCCATTCCACCACAGTTCCCTTACAGAGCATTGCAAGGATAGAGAATGCAACACGCAACTTCTGAGTAGTCCAGCAGAAGTCGCCTATTACATCCAAAACCATTCCTAGGATGCCTGGGACAGTTGACATTATCCTACTCCCTTTCCCCCATCTCCTGCTTAAGCAGCGGATGTGATTCCCCCAAACTCCACCAACCCCAAGGGAGACGGGCGAATTCTTTGGCCTCTCAGCTGCAGCTAATTCCGTGGCAGCCCGGCTGGGAAGAATGGGCTGCAGCTGTGGACCCATCATCCCCAGTGTTGCTGGCGGCTTTATTCTCCCACGTAATTAGGCGTTTGGAGAAAGAATTCAGTGATTAGGCCGAGCCGTCCTTATGAAGTGTTGCAGCTACGATAATCTCAGCAGATTGTGATGTTAACCCTCATTCAGAGCCCACAACTCTTAAAGTGGCCAAGTTTGGAGACAAATCCGCCCCCCCCCCACCCGGTTTCAAATAAAGCCCACCCGCTCTCAGGAAAATCTCCTTTGGCCGTTTTGTGTCTCGTTACAACAGGGATAAAAGTTGCATTTTATTGACGGACAAATTCATTGGCTTTCAACGCCAATCATAACGGGGTGGGTCCCGATGATGTCATGCAGATCTGCAACTTTTGCAAGATGACATCATCAGGCAGGGTTGGCATCCCGGGGGATTCATCCCAACATTTTTCTGCCCTCTTTGCTTTTTTAGGGCTTCTTCTGAAAAAAAATTGAGAAAAAAAATAATAGGAAAGGAAAAGAAATCTCATCTTTTCCAAGTTAATTTTTCCCCTCTCTCTTCTTTCTTTCCTTTCTTCCTTTCTTCTTTTTTCCTTCTTTCTTCCCTTCCCTTCCTTCTTTTTCTCTTTTTCTCTTTTTCTTCTTTCCTCTCTTCCCGTTTCTTCCTTTCTTTTCCTTCCTTCCTTCCTTCTTTCTTTCCCCCTCTCTCTCTTTTTCTTTCTTTTTTTTGGGGGGGGGGGAATGCTGTTTTAGGGCTTTGAAAAGTTGGCAAGTTGCAAACCTGAAAAGAGGGTGGGTGGGGGGCTAACAATACCCCCACCCCAGCTTCTGTCCCCTTCCCTTCCCCATAATGTGAGCAGCTTTCTAATTCTTGCATTAAATGCTTTTAATTATAGGAGCATTCTGTCTGACCTGTGGGGTTATTTCGAGAGAGGAAAAATGAAGGAATTAAAGAAAATGACAGAGGAAATTGCAGCAATTAGCGGAGCTCGTATTGTTCCCGATTGTCTGTCAAGTCGGTCTCTGTTTGTTAGTTACAAGTAAATTTGTACAGATAACCGAGGCAGCCGTTCTGAACAGCGCCTCTGAAGCTGCCGCAGCGATTTAAAAAGATAGAGAGAGAGAGAAAGAGAGAGAGAGAGAGAGAGAAAGAAGGAGGAAAATATGATTTTTATTTTTTATTGCTTTTCTCCTTGAAAAAACAGTTTCCCCAAAAGATTGGCGCCCTTTGTACCCCATGTCCAATCAGTTTTGCTGCCTAAAGTGAACAAGCCGTCTTCCCCCTTTTTTTGGGGTGGGGTTTTAGCCTCTGGGTCTGGCTACAGGTAGTTCTCGACTTACGACCCCCAATTCAGCCCAACATTTCCGCTGCTAAGCGAGACAGTTGGGAAGCAAGTTTGGGGAAACTTTTGGGGAAGTGAGCCCCATGTTTACGCCCTTCCGGACCACCGTTGTTAAGTGAGTTGCTGAAGTTCATTAAGAGGACCCACAAACTTCTGGAGGCAAGGTGTTCCACTGACGAATTATTCTCACAATTAAAGAAATTTCTCCTTAATTCCAGGTTGCTTCTCTCCTTGATTAGTTTCCATCCGTTGCTTCTTGTTCTGCTTTCGGGGGCTTTGGAGAATAGGTGGAACCCCCCCCTTTTTTTTTCCTGGGACAGCCCCTCGAATATCACAAGATGCTATCATATGCCCCCCCCCCAGTTCTCCTCTTTGTTAGACCAGACATTCCCAGTTCCTTCAATTTTTTTTTATTGTATAGTTTAGCTTCCAGCCCCTTTAATCACAAGAGTGCCCAAACTTAGCAACTTTAAGACTTGTGGACATCAACTCCCAGAATTCCCCAGCCAGCTATGCTGGCTGGGGAATTCTGGGAGTTGAAGTCCACAAGTCTTAAAGTTGCCAAGATTGGAGACCCCCCCCTGTTTCATCATCTTTGTCGCTCTTCTCTGCACTCTTTCCAGAGTCTTAACATTTGTTTTGGTAGCCTGGAGACCAAAATCGGACGCAGGATTCCGAGTGTGGCCTCCTCCTCAACCACATAAAAACAAAGGATGAATAATTAAGGGAAAAAAAAAAGAGAGATAAATAAGAAGTGAAAACAGCCCACAAACTCTGTGGAACTTCTGAACAGGTGGTTGGTTGGGCTGTAGAAAAAAAAAAATCAGAAAGGCCGTTAGGAAAGAGAGCTCAGGATGCTACTGTGGAAAGCCCAATGCAGCCCCATTCGGCATTCCCCGCACGTGTGGGTCCCTTCCAGCCCACCTTCCTTCCCCTTTTTCGGTCCCCAGCCAGTTGTGGGGGAGGGGGACGGTGGGGCTGGAGGAAAGGTTAACCTAGGGGCTGGCGAGCTTTTCAGCTTGGCCGGGATTCTTGTGAATGCCGGGGCTGATAAATATTCTCCTCTCGTCTGGCAGGAATGTGCAGGACACAATGGCGCGTCCTGTCCTTCCCCCCACCTCCTTCCTTCCCCCTCCGGCTCTATCCTTGGCTTCCCCCAAATTCAGCACCTTCCTTCACCTCTGGCGCCTCCCCTCCCCCCCCCCGTGCTAGGTGAGGGTCCTGGCCAGAGACCCTCCTCTGCAGATGCCAGCCAAAAGCTCTGCTTATTTGTTCCTTCTCTAGATATTCCTGGATCAAATTAACCCACATCTCTCTCTCTCTCTCTCTCTCTCTCTCTATCTCTATCTATCTATCTATCTATCTATCTAATCTATCCATCTCTATCTCATCTATCATTATTTATCTATCTATCATCTATCTAATCTATCATTATATATCATTGATCTAATTATCATTATTTCTCTATCTCTCTATCTCATCTATCATTATCTATCTACCTATCTAATCTATCATTATATATCATCTATCTAATCTATCATTATCTATCTATCTATCTATCTCATCTATCTCATCTATCATTATCTATCTACCTATCTATCTAATCTATCCTTATATATCATCTATCTAATCTATCATTATCTATCTATCTATCTATCTATCTTTGCAAGTTTTGGTGTATTCAGGTCTTTTCCTGTGTAAGATTGAGAGTATTTTGGCGACGTTTCGACGAGATCCTCTCAATCTTACACGAGAAAAGACCTGAATACACCAAAACTTGCATACCTCTACCCGTGAAAATCTACGAAAACAACTATCTATCTATCTATCTATCTATCTATCTATCTATCTATCTAAATTATCTATCTATCTATCTCATCTATCTCTATCTCATCTATCATTATCTATCTATCTATCTATCTATCTATCTATCTATCTAAATCATCTATCTATCTATCTATCTCATCTATCTCTATCTCATCTATCATTATCTATCTATCTATCTATCTCATCTATCTCTATCTCATCTATCATTATCTATCTATCTATCTATCTATCTATCTATCTATCTAATCTATCATTATATATCCTATCTAATCTATCATTATCTATCTATCTCTATCTCATCTATCATTATCTATCTATATCTAATCTATCATCATAAATAAATAAATAAATAAATAAATAAATAAATATATCATCTAGATAGATTAGATTATATATATATATTATATATTTATCATCTAATCTATTTTATATATATTATCTAATGATAGATTAGATAATCATTATCTATCTATCTCTATCTCATCTATCATTATCTATCTAATCTATTCTAATCTAATCTAATCTAATCTAATCTAATCTAATCTAATCTAATCTAATCTAATCTAATCTAATCTACCGGTATCTATATATATCTATCATCTATCTATCCTTGACATTGAAGTCTATCCATCTTAAAAGGGCAAAGATTAAGAAACATTTGGTCTAGATCTAGATCCAGATCCGGGATCTCAGACGGGTGGGGAATTTGAGGGAGTCTGTGATCTGTTCTTTAAGATCCCCCAACTCTGAGCTGAGGTTTGGACTCTCAGGACTACCTGGGAGAAGGAAAGCAATGGAGGAGGCATATAAATCGAATGAATGAATGAACAAGCAGAACAGATATCCCAGGAGCTTTGATTCCTCTTAGCCAGATCCTGCCCGTAGCAAGGGATCTCTCAGGCTTCACGACCCCAAGAAGCCCACTGGAGGGGGAGGTTGCCACACTGGATCCTCCTCGCTGACCTTTTGATCTTGGTTTCTCTCCAGCTTCCAGTCGGAGGAGTATCAACGGGCTGCTGACGGAGCTCTTTGAAAAGCACTTAGGAGGCCACATCCTTCAGGTAAGTCCACACTGTGTCCTCCACCTGGGGTTCACCAGGGTTCCTCCCATGACAACTTACTTACTTCCTTTCCCTTCCCTTCCCTTCCTTCCCCCTCCCTCCCTGCCTCCCTTTCTTCCTTCTTCCCTTCCCTCCCGCCTTCCCCCTGTTATAAGTCTGAACCATCTTTAAGCATCCAGTCATAACTTGAGGACTGTGCAAATTGAATAAAGTAAATAAATCTCCAGTTAACTATATGAGTCTCCAGACCAGTTGCCTCTGTGCATGTCAAGTGTGCAAATTGTGAAGGCCTGGCAGGAAAACAAGCAAGTGGATCTGAGGCCTTATTTCCCTCGTCTTCTGGTCCATTCGTGCCCCCCACCTACCACTCTCCAACCCAGCTTCCCCCTCCCACAGGCAACCGGGGCTGACCACCGATCCCTCCCTACCCCTGAGCCCCCTCCCCCACCTCCCTCTCTCTCAAGACCCAGAAATTCTGCATTCAGGACATGGCTCTGGGCTCGGCTGGTTCAGCCATGGTGGGTTTGGGGGGACCCCTCCCTCCCTCCCTCCCTTGGAGGGAACCTAATTAGCCAGCGCTGGATGCAGGTGTGAGAGAGCGAGGAGGGGGTGGCAGGCGAGGGGACCAATTGAGTTAGGGGCTTTGCTCCAGCCTCGGCACAGAGGGAAACCGAGGCCTTAACCTGGTTTGGCTGCTCGGCCAGGTGGGAGCCCCTTTGGAAATAGATTTCTTCCCAGGCTCCTGGTGCCGCCGGCCGCCTCCGCCAGCCCCTTTCGGGAGCTAATGCAGATTTATTGGGAAGCAATTTGATTTGTCCCTCGGTGTGTATGGGAAGATTGGGGGAACAGATGGTGGGCAGGAAACTTTTGCCTTCTCTTCCCACAAAAGACCCCTCCCCAATTATTACAAAGGTGCTGGAAGCCGTTTGCGGTTTCTATTCGCACTGCCGTTTTTCCGTTGGATCCTTTGCCAGCCCCGTAATTCGAACCAGTTGCCAACCATCTGAATGGAAGTCACGTGACCCTGCAACGGTCATAAGTGTGAAAAAGTCACTTTTTTTCAGGGCCGTTGTAACTTTGAACGGTCACAAAACGAACGGTCGTAAGTTGGAGGACTTTCCTGTGCCGTAGAACTGGTTTCGGGTGGTGAGACATTTCTCTGGGCGTCTCTGCCAATTCTTCCTTCCCAGAAATTTTCACTTAAAAAAGGAAATCGGAGGTTTTCTGGCTACTTTTATCTGCCAGGCTTTGGAAGTAGGTTGCACGGAAGTCGGTCTGTCCAGGGCCACGAGGGGTCCTTTGCTTCGTCACCCACCACCCAGCCTCTAGGGCAGGGGTCTCCAACCTTGGCAACTTTAACCGCAGAGGTGGGCTTCGTATAATTTAACAACCGGTTCGCCCAGAAGCAAAAACGTGCACTTGCGGACATGCGTGCTGCATCAAAAAACATGGCAATTGTATAGGACAGGATAGTGCTCGAGCGGGTGGGTGGGCCCAGCCACTGGCGGTAACTACTGAACCGGCTGAATCCCACACCTGACTTTAAGCCTGGAGGACTTCAACTCCCAGAATTCCCCAGCTGGGGAATTCTGGGAGTTGAAGTCCTCCAGGCTTAAAGTTGCTAAGGTTGGAGACCCCTGCTCTAGGGAAGTGGAGGAGTCCCGACTCCCGGGCAACAGGTGACATTGAGGAAATGCTTTGGCACAACCCCAGTAGAGCCGTGGAAGAGGAACGGCAGGGAATTAATGTTCAGACGTGTTAATTACCGCTGACAGATAAAATTGCTTCTCCCCCCCACCATCAAGTCTGCTCGGAGGTCACTGCCGCAGCATTTAAATGGTTGGCACCAGAGAACGTCTCGGTGGGTTGTTGAGGAGAACAGAAAAAAGGGTGGGTGGGATCCCTGGGCTTCCCCCCCTCCCATTTTATTAGGAGGGGATTGGGGGCTGCCCCATAGAAATTGACTGAAGATGAGGAAGCAGAAGGAGGTTTGGTCTAGCAGGTTAAGGTACCAGGCTAGAAAATGGGAGATCGTGAGTTCTAGTCCTTTTCATAGCCACGAAAGCCGGCTGGGTGACATTGAGCCAGTCCTTCTCTCTCATCAAACCCCACCTCACAGGGTTGTTGTGGGGGAAAATAGGAGAAGGAGGAAGGTGTGTTGGATATGTTTGCTGCCTTGACTTACTTGTGAAAACAATAAAGGCGAGAAATGATCAGATAGAGAGAAAGAGAGATGATAGATTTATAGATAGAAAGAGAGAGAGAGAGATAAGATGGATGGATGGATGGGATAGGTAGAGATAGATAGATAGATAGATAGATAGATAGATAGATAGATAGATAGATAGATATAGAGATAGATAGATGATAGATAGATAGATAGATAGATAGATAGATAGATATCAACTGATTTTATTGCATTAAAGGTCCCTTACGAGATAATTTCCCCAACAAAGTGATTGGTAGAAAAACCACCTCCTTCCATCTCTCTGAAGATTTGAACTCAGATCCCAGAGAAATGAATTAGCAGCACCCTCTGGTTCTGTGCCCAGCTGTCTTTATTCACAGATTCTGCTTGTGCAAGGAGGTGCCCTTATAGGTGACCCTTCAAAGCCAAGACACCCCCCCCCCCCCATATGTGCCGGGATGAGTTTGTCTCCAAACTTGGAAAACTTCAGGCTCTGAGTTCAGGATGTCCGTCTTTCCTGCTCTGGGGCTGATTTTGTAACTTCCCCAAAATACCTTGAAAAGAGGTGGGGTGGGGGGGCTTTGCCTTTGGAGGGTCATGGCTCAGCTTTGGAGGGTTGATGAAGAAGCCAAATTTCCTGGCGTGGGGGATGAGTTGCCATGGTTAGATTCAAAGGGCCATTTCAGGCTTCCTCTTTGGGGCGCCCAAGAGAGCAATTTCCTGCTTTCCGGAACAATTTTGGAAAGGGGAGGGGTGTTGGTTTGATTATTCCTCCCCCCCCCTCCATCTTCTCTCTTTGCAGCTTCTCTGTAGTTCCCCTCTCTGGAGGATCCCCAAGAAATCACTACCTTTTGTTTTTATTTTTTATTGGATTTATTTTATTTTATTTATTTTTATTAGCTTTATTGGATTTCTCAAACAGATCAAATGACAGTCATGGGAAAAGTTAGGAAAAAAGAAAAGCAAGAAAAAGAAGAATGAGAAGCGTAAGGATGCTATAGTGGCCATAAACGAAGACGTACATGTCCCAAGAGAAATGTTGCAGGAGCCAATCTGGGTCGGTCCCCGGGACCAGAAGTTTTGAGTTTCTGAGCTTTCGGACTCTTGCTGGATGGAGCCCATATTCAAGGAAGGTCTCTCTGTGCTTCAGGCTGTTCTGTGTGTGGTGTTTAGCCAGCCAACAACACCCCAATCAACATCTAAAAAGCCACACACAACTAGGCACAAATATAAAAACCACTCACACACAACAACCCAAAAAGCACATTAATGAGACTTTCCCCAGCAGACTTTCCCTGAAGTCTGCTGGGGAAAAGGAGGGAATTGCATTGTCGGGGAGATGGGTTTGTGTTCACAGACACACAACCGCAGTTGAATTGTGTTCCTTTTCCCCACAGTCCCTGGATGGCTTCGTCTTTGCACTGAACCAAGAGGGGAAATTCCTTTACATCTCCGAGACGGTGTCTATTTACCTGGGCCTTTCACAGGTAGGTGTTGTGCACGAGTGCAGGTTCTAAATCGAGGGGTCCCCGCCTTTTCTATACCCCGCATTCCTAGAACCAGAGGTGTGATTCACTTACCTTCCCTACCGGTTCGCAAATGTGAGCGTGCTACACTCTTACACGCCACTTCTGCACATGCGCAGTAGTCACGCATTACATCCGGGCGGGTGGGCAGAGTCTCCCGCAGTCACCGCTAACAGTTTTCCCAAACCGGCTGAATCCCATCACTGCCTAGAAGGCTTCTGATATATTCTCACGCCCCCCTTACAAAAGTCAATAATTATAGGCCTATCATTATGCATATACACTATAATTTTGAAACCCAAGTTTTCACAACCCCAGGAATATCGTCTCGCACCCCCCGATTGGGAACCCCCTGCCCTAAATCACTTTCTCCAAGGCCATCGTAACTTTGAGCCGTTGTCCAATGAACGAGGACGTACTACTCGTAGAAACCTTTGAGTATACTGATATGAACTTGGTGGTTCGGGGAATCTTTCCCGGCAAACGTTCCCGCGTGCCCAGTTGCTGTTTTGACGCCCTCTTCTGTGTCCTCGCCGGCCTCACCTGCTGAGCGCCCAGAACATCCGCCGTCTGGTTTTTCGGTGCGCCAGCCGCTCTGCCACATACATAATGAGCCACCGCAATTATCTCCCCTGGAAATGACGCCAGCCAGGCAGCTTCGTCTGATAATTGATGATCAATGATCAGTCGGCTCGTTCCAAGCAGGAATTGATTGATCGCGGGGGCAGAGAGAGAGAGAGAGAGATTTGCTAAGGTTTATCCCCCCCCCTTTTCCTGCGGGAGAAATTGAGGCAGGAAGACAGGGGGGAGAAAACTGTAGAAGTGCCCAGCACTCAAGAGAAACACCCCCTCCTCAAATAGAAAAAAATCTGCCTTGCAAATCAGCAGTCGAAAAGGGATGGGCATCTGTTTTCGTTTCTGAGCCAGGCATCCTCGCCCATAAATAATCCTCTTTGGGTTGACTTTCAGATTTTAATTCCAGATTACGTCCAAATTCCGGGAAGGGGGCATTGTCCCCCCTCCCAAATTTTCCCAAATTCTTTTCATTCATGCCCTTTCTTTCTCCCGTGTGTTTGAGCTTGAATTATAAATCCCCTTTTTTTTAAGGGCTGTTATAACTTCAGACTGTCGATAAATGGATGGTTGTAAGTCAAGGACTGTCTGTGGTGCCATTCCTAACACAGGCAGTCCTCGACTTATGACGGCAACTGGGGCCAAAATTTCTGCTGCTAAGTGAGAGGTTTGTTATGTGAGTTTCACCTCATTTCGCAACCTTTCTCACCACGGTTCTTCAGTGAATCATTGCAGTTGTTAAGTTAGTGACCCGGTCGTTAAGTGAATCAGCCTTCTCTGTTGACTTGGCTTGTCAGAAGGCCGCAAAAGTGGATCACGTGACCCCAGGACGCTGCAACTGGCATAAGTATGAGTCAGTTGCCAAGTATCTGAATTTTGATCATGTGACCAAGGGAATACCTCAACAGTCGTAAGTGTGAAAACCAGTCATAAGTCACTTTTTTTCAGTGCTGTTGTAAGTTCAAATGGTCACTAAGTGAACTGTTGTAAGTCAAGGACTGTATGTACTCCTACTTTGATTTAGTCGGGGACAGCTTGATGCAAACCTGGGGGGTTGCCCCCACCCCTCCCCATAGGAAAGTCTCCATTAAATCATGGAAAAGAGGGAGAAATTTTATCATCCGTCTTTCTTGCTGGCAGCCGGTGCCTGGAGTGACTTTGGGGGACATACAGAATATAGAAGAACAGAGTTGGAAGGGACCTTAGAGGCCTTCTAGTCCCACCCCCTGCTCAAGTAGGAGACCCTACACAGCTCAATGGTGTAGACCCCTTAGGAGGAAAGCGGTGTTATTCTGCAGGAATCCAAAATCAGGAATTTCGCAGATGACCATTTTTACTTGAAGGTTTTGCAAGCTGCAGTTTCCGCCGTTGAAGAAACCTTGTGGGTCCTGAAAGATCCTTACCAGAAACCCCCTCCTCCCTTTTCTGGAACAAGTCACTTAGCTGCACTTCCAACAGTTTCTTTTCTTTCCTTTCTCTTCGCTCTTTTCTTTCCTTTTCACCTTGAGAACAAGGCAAGAATGGGGCTGACGGTGCTGGGATTTGAATCTCGGCAGAAGAGGGGCCCACGTTGCTGCCTCTGACCAATCGCCGAAGGTGCCAGCTCTGCGGGGAGACCCCCGAGGGGGGGGGTGTCTTTCAACTCACCCACTTGCCTTAAGCAATTAGAGGGGGATGAAAAGGAGGACAGGGAAGGGGGGAAAGGACGTGGGTTTTTTTCAGAAGCTGAGCTGCCTGCGGTGCCTGACGTGTGAATGACAGCTGTCTTCTTCCACGGGGCGCCTGGCAGAATATGCAGGGCACGGTTCATCCTTTGCTATGGAGGTGGCCAGAACGGCGGGTGAGTCACCAGAAGGATGTCTGGAGGACGCGCCGTCTCTGGTTGAGGTCGTCTGAATTCGTGACGTCCTCCCAAGGCTGGCTGGTTGGCGCTTCTGGGGGGTGGCTGCTTCCAGCCCTTTCCTTCGCGACACGCAATGAAACTACGCCAGGATTTGGAGTCCCAGGTTGCACCGTGCCTGCCGCGAGTGGCCCATGTTGCTTTTCCTCTGGGACACAGCCAGGAGGGGAAAGATTGTCCATGTTTTCATCATAACGCCGCCCAAAGTTGTGCTGAGAGCGAGAGGGGCAATCTCAACTCTGGATGTAGAAATACACATTTATGAAATATAAATAAAGAGGCAGTTTGGCCTAGCGCAGTGTTTCTCAACCTCGGCTGCTTGAAGATGTGCGGACTTCAACTCCCAGAATTCCCCAGCCAGCAAAGCTGGCTGGGGAATTCTGGGAGTTGAAGTCCGCACATCTTCAAGCGGCCGAGGTTGAGAAACACTGGTCTAGCGGTTAAGGCACCAAGCTAGAAAGTGGGAGGCTGGGAGTTCAAGTGCCACCGTAGCGGTGAAAGCCAGCTGGGTGATTTGGGGCTAGTCACCAGGAGGTGGTGAGTTCTAATCCCACCCTAACTGTTAAAACCGGCTAGAAATTTACCTGCCGGCCATCTCATCTCCAGGCGCCTTGCAACTGAGGGAAGGAGGATACCCGCGCCTGGTCTGACCGGCTCAGCCTGGCAGGCATGTCTCTCTTGCCGGAGCCCCGAGGCGAGCGCCCGCGCCGGCCTTTTCAACTGCTTGTCAGCCAAGTCTTGCATGCCCGGAGCGAACCTCCGGCAAGGAGACGGCGGCCTTTGATCGCCCGCCTTGAGTCGGGAAGAGGACGGGCCTTGCCGCGGGCCCTGGAGGAAGGCAGAGGCGCCTGGTTTGTGTGGAAGGGGGAATGCAGAGGAGCCGGACACAGCTTAACGCCCGAGAGATAAATGGCATTCTGCAATCCGTGTCTTCCCGGCTGCCGGGCAACCTCACAATGCCAGGCTGGAGCCCGGCCACCTGGCTGACGGGCGCTTCCGTTTCCCCGCATCCACCTCGCCAGGCACCCCGGAGATGTCCTTTCCTTCAGCTCCCCTTTCTTCGGGCTTCCTGGCCCTTGGCATCCCCTCCCCGTCCTTCCCCCCCCCATTCCCAAAATTGCACTTCGAATTAAGATGTTTTAATGTCTTTTTAACTGTTCTGATGCTTTCTGTTGTGTTAACGTATTTCTTATGGTAAGCATATGTGAAATATATAGCATATAAGCGATGCTTGAGCAGAGTCTGCAGGATAGTCTGGGACGCTACACGTCCTCTCCACAACCTCTCACCTTCTGGGACGGGGCTTTGGGGGACCCAAAGCAGAGCCTGAGTGGCGTAGGAGGCTAATGCCTCCTAAGGCAGCATTTAACATCCAGCTGCCTGCAATTACTGCGAGTTCAATTCTCCCCAGGCTCAAGGTTGACTCAGCCTTCCATCCTTTCTAAGGTGGGTAAATTGAGGACCCAGATTGTGGGGGCAATAAGCTGACTTTGTAAAAATATACAAAAGGATGAAGGCTATTGCTTAACGCACTGTAAGCCGCCCTGAGTCTCCGGAGAAGGGCGGCATATAAATCAAATTTAAAAAAAAAAAACCGGACATCCGGATTCAGTCACAGTTTTCTTCTATATATCACCAACCTTGTGAACTCGCCTCTTTCTGCTATGTATTCAAAATGGACAGTGATTAATATATCGGTATATACCGTATTTCCCCAAAAATAAGACTCTGTCTTATATTTTTTTGAACCCTGAAATAAGTGCTTGGCCTTATTGCCATGCGCTCAAAAGCCCGATTGGGCTTATTATCAGGGGATGTCTTATTTTGGGGGAAACAGGGTATGTATAGGTATAGATGTATGTATGTGTGTGTATATGTGTATATATATATATATATATGTGTATACGTGTGTTTGTGTTATGTGTGTGTATGGGTAGAAATATATTCTCTTTTGAGAGCAGGCAGCAGAATTTCATTTTTAACGTGGGCCCGTGTGCTCACAGTAAAGAAAATGACAATAGTGGTCATCCATCTTATCTTTACATTTTAATTGTGATACAGGTGGCCCTCGATTCGCTTAGTGACCGTTTGAAGTTACAACGGCACTTTAAAAAGGGACATCACCATTTTTCATAGCAACCGTTCCATCCTCCTCCTCCTCCTGGTCACATGAGCAAAATTCGGACCCTTGGCAACTGGCTCAAATTTACAACGGTCGCAGAGTCCCGGGGTCACATGATCCCGTTTTCGCGATCTTCTGACCAGCAAGAGGGGAAGCCAGATTCACTTAACAACCGTGTGACTAACTTAACAACGGCAGGGATTCGCTTAGCAACCATGGCACGAAAGGTTTCAAAATGGGGCAAAACTCACTTAACCAAAGGTCTCGCTTAGCAAGAAAAATTGGGGGCTTGAATGTGTTCGTAAGTCGAGGACTACCTGCACGGTGTTTGGAATTGTGAGCTGCCCAGAATTGTTTGCTGAGATAGACGGCTATAGAAATCCAAGTAAATAAATATATAAATGTATATAAATATAAATAAATCCTCTTGGCCCATTGCTCTTTTCTCCAGCTGCCTTTGTGCTTTGCTTGCCCAAAGGGCTGCTCTCGCTCTCGGTTGCACCCGTGGCTTCTTGCACTCGGATCTGTGTAAGCTGGGAGGCCGATGCAGCGCCAGGCGCTGTATGAAGTGGACCCCCTCCCTCCCTCCCTCCCTCCCCCAGATCTGTTTGCCAAGGTCACAATGGAAGTTGGGCATGAAGACACGGCTGCCCTGCATTGAAAACCCTGCCAGCTCTTAGAAGCAGCCGTGTCGGTTCTCCCCACCCAGAAACAGACCCTCCTTCCCCCTCGGCGGCTCCCCCTTCCAACTCCTCCCTTTCTCCGTTCTCCTGGCTGAGGAGTAGCTGGCGCATCTTTAATGAGGACTAGCTCCTTTGAATGCATGCGACCCTCACCAGGGAAAGCCAATACTTCTGCATTATTATTTATCGATTTTTTTGCCCTGCCTTCATTGCAATGCAGAGGACGTGAACCTGACACACTGGCCGTCTTGGAATCTCGGCAGGAAGAACCCCGGCAGGGTCTCAAAGAAGGGGGTGGGTTGGGAGATTCCCCCCTCCCCCCGGGACTAACTTTGAAGTGACTTCCTTGGGGAGCTCTGGGGGTGCTGCCGAGGGCCTGGGAGCAGGAAGGAGGCAGAGAAAAGGGGGTGGGGGCGTTCCTGCAGAGGCATCCGTGCACC